>NC_042981.1:37295857-37505857 GCF_901001165.1 Salmo trutta
TTGTCTGATGCTTTAAGCACTGAAATAAAAAGGAAGACACAAATGACTAAATAGGGAGCCAGAGTTCAATATAGCCTAACCAGAAGAGTCAAACCTGTTCCCAACCCGACCCCCCTCCTCCCGCTGCCGGCTGCTGCTGGCCTTTGCAGATTCTGCCACTTATGATGTTCACATGCACATTTTCAAGAAAACAGTTTAATTTCATTTATAATAAAGTCTTCAAATCTCAAAATCAATGGGGTTCATCAAAATTCGACCGAAATCAACATGATACAAATCTAAAAGTAACTTCTATTTCCATTACTATGTAAAAATAGCCTACATAAAGTCAACAATAAAAACATTGCAGCCCGCAAGTAGAAAATATCCTGATAAAAATAAATATCACATTGGCAACGCATGGCCTGTCTGCAAGGAACTTGAAACATTGTATCAACTATTAACTTGGTCCGACCTGAAACTCAAGCTAGCAAACTTGCAACCTATGAAATATTCTGGGCCCTTTAGAGTTTCCCAGCCAGTGAGCTTCGGACCAACAGACACCGCTGTAGACTATTTGTGGAAAGGACACGAAATCATCAGGTAGCCTTTTTTTTATGACATTTCCCCCGGATCAGAGCATGACATTTTGTCCCCTTTTTCATGCTGAGTGGTTATCGAAAGGGAGAGAGATTGAACGATTTTCCCAATAGGCTACGTTGAGGAACTATTGTCATTTTCAATGGATGTAAAAACAGACTTTGTTTACTTGCATTTTGAGGTGAAGAAAAATAGACTTTGAGAAGCTCCACAGTGGTGGTGAGTTAAGACAAACAGAAATAATATCAGATCCCCAGATGGGCACATTTATAGGCCTACATTTACAAGCCTACATTTACAAGTCTACATTTACAAGTCTACATTTACAAGTCTACATTTACAAGCCTACATTTACAAGCCTACATTTACAAGCCTACATTTACAAGTCTATATTTACAAGTCTACATTTACAAGCCTTCATTTACAAGCCTACATATACAAGCCTACATTTACAAGCATTCATTTACAAGCCTACATTTACAAGCCTTCATTTACAAGCCTACATTTACAAGTCTACATTTACAAGCCAACATTTACAAGCCAACATTTACAAGCCTACATATACAAGCCTACATTTACAAGTCTACATATACAAGCCTACATTTACAAGTCTACATTTACAAGTCTACATTTACAAGTCTACATTTACAAGTCTACATTTACAAGTCTACATTTACAAGTCTACATTTACAAGTCTACATTTACAAGTCTACATTTACAAGTCTACATTTACAAGCCTACATATACACGCCTACATTTACAAGCCAACATTTACAAGCCAACATTTACAAGCCTACATTTACAAGCCTACATTTACAAGCCTACATTTACAAGCCTACATTTACAAGCCTACATTTACAAGCCTACATTTACAAGCCTACATTTACAAGCCTTCATTTGTGTAAGCGTCAGTAATTAGCAAGCAGACAGTGTTAGGTCATCATTAGCCTTTGGATGCCAAATATGGAGCTGGGTGTGTGTGTGTGTGTGTGTGTGGAGAGCGGTGTGAATGTGTGTAATTGATTGCGTATGTTTCTGGTGAGGGAGAGGAACGAGGCCGTCATCGAGTCACACTGAGGGTAAGGAGGGGGTGGGTGCACGCGATTCACAAGGCTACTTTGGCCTTTTAGCGACGTCTTTGGTGATGCAGTGGCCGTATTGGAATGGAATGCCCACCAGTCATGTTTTGAAAACGGAAATCAGCATTTTCACTGGACAAGTTCAGGTAGCAACTCTTAATGTTTCACTCTGTTGCAAAATGTTTGCTCCGTTTCGGGCCAACTGAACATGGCCCAGGTCTGGGCCACTATGACAAACGACTGAAGAGCTCTGTACATAATGGTTTAGGTGAGAGTAGACTTGATCTCTGAACAGCTACAATAATAACGATTAAAACTGGAGGGGCTTTTCATCGTTCTCTTCTTCTCTATCGCTCTCTCTCTCTCATATTTATATGCCATTTAGCAGACGCTTTTATCCAAAGCGACTTACGGTCATGCGCACATACATTTTTACGTATGGGTGGCCCCAGGAATTGAACCCACAACATCTGGCGGTGCAAGCGGCACGCTCTCCCAACTCAGGTCATACAGTTTTTTATGAAGTCGCCTTCAAGTCACTGTAGTTCCTTCTCACCAACTGCACCATGCAGCCATCACCTGCATTGTGGGAGGCACTATTTGTCAACCAATCATTAGGGTGTTTTTGTTTGACCCACACGAACGTGGCCAAAGACATGACTGAAACAGGAACCGACTTTGCCGCGATTCTAAAGCTACAAATGAAAGTGATATGAGACCTCTCTCTAACCAATTCATTGTTCACACTTAATGTTTTCAGTTTGTGAGTGTGTGATATAGGGGTATAGAAAAGTGTATTTCTACATTTTATTCAGAAAACCTTTTATGAACAGTGGCAGCTATGTTGACACTGCCATGTTGATCTGAGACTTACTGTTGGAAAACCACTACAGCGTCCGACTTTCGTCTGCAGTCGGCTTCGTTTACAGTCGGCTTCGTTTACAGTCGGCTTCGTTTACAGTCGGCTTCGTTTACAGTCGGCTTCGTTTACAGTCGGCTTACAACTCAAACACCCAGTTTCTCAGAGGTTTGAGGTTGACATGAGAGGGCAGTATACGCTGACACCTAGTGGGAATACTATGTCTATCACTGCCTTTGTGTGTGTGTGTGTGTGTGTGTGTGTGTGTGTGTGTGTGTGTGTGTGTGTGTGTGTGTATCCATATATATGTAATGTGTATGTGTCTTGTGTACAGTATGTTTATGTTGACCTGGCCCTGACCTTTTGACCATGTCCCGCTGACCTCCAGATGACCCCTGTCCCTGGCCTTGTGTCCATCCTGAAGAGGAGGAGTGTGTGTGTGGAGGATGTGTGTGTGGCTCCCTTCTCGGCCCCACTCAAACACAAACACCCTACTAAACGCAGGGTCCGCTTCAAAGTACCTGACGATGGCTTTGACCACGGTAAGGATGTGTGTGTGTGTGTGTGTGAGTATATGTATACCCAACAATGGTTATGATCAATTGCATGTGTATGTTTGTGCACGTACAGTATTATACTGCTATGTGTGTCTGTCTGCATTCTTACCATGTCACCCTCTGTCCTCTCCCTTCTTCCCTCTGTCCTCTCCCTTCTCCAGACAAGAAACAGTTCAATAAAGGTCAGATAAAATAGAATAAACGTCTAAACGTGTGTTTCCTCTTCCCTCCTGCAGACGAGGTGGGAGGAGACTCCTGCCTGCTCCTCTTCCTGCTTTGCCTGGTCACCGTGGTGATCAGCCTGGGAGGCACCGCCCTCTACTGTGCCCTGGGCGACGCCCAGTCCACTGTCTGCACCGACTTCTCCCGTAACGCTGACTTCTACCTCGCACAGCTGCATCGTGGGATGGATCAGCTCCAAAACTGGCTAACCCCTGGGTCTTAGCTGACCCCCAAGAGGAGAGGAGAAGAGAAATGGGGGGAGGAGAAGAGAAATAGGGGGAGGGAAGGAAAGGAGAGGGGGAGAAGAAGGGGACAGAGGAGGAAAACTCCCTCATTTTGCAGAGTGGATACTCGCCTCTCTTTATGTCCTGCCCTGTTTTAATCTCTCTCTCTCTCTCTCTCTGTCTCTGGCAGTCTTTCTGTCTTTACTGGCTGGCCAGTTAAAGTGTGTTTATGTGTGGCGGGAGAGAGAGAGAGTGATTGAACGATGTGTGTGTCTGTGTGGTACTGGTAGGCTGCATCCACACTAACAGTTCCCTAAGACATCTGCAGTGCTGCCTAGTAGAACTAGTAGGACTGACCTAGGACCTATAGTATACTGGACTACCCATAGACGTCAACTGTACACTACTGGACGTAGACTGACCCGAAGTCAGCCCAGAGGAATGGATAATACTCATTACCACTGACCTTGGACCTGCTCACTACTACATGGACCTGTCCTCTGGGTCCTTCAGGCATGGACAGAACTGCTCACCTGCGCAGACAGGAAGTGCTTGTGTAGCCATTTCAGAAACTGGCACAGCTCTTTGTTTACTGCCGCCATTTTTAATCTCATCTACACCTCCAAAATATGAACAATTCTGCTGTGGTCAGAAACATGAAATAATGTCTTTAAAATAATCTTCTAATAATGAATGTTTTGTTGTAATGAAACAGATTTGACTTTCCTTTATGTTCCTCACTATTGAGTATTTTTATGTTGTAGGTAGGGTGTTTCTTTGGGCTGAGGATAGAAGTTGCCCCGAATCACAGATCTAAGATCATATCTTAACCGTATTCTCAACCAGGAGGGGGATGAAATATCTGACCCTGTATCAGTGGATAGGGGAAACTTCTACCCCTTCTGTTTATTGGGTTGTTTTGGGGTACAGATAGTTCAGCCTGATTGTAGCGTTGGCCCCTTGATGACCCTTAGTGTGTGTCAGACAGAGATATATGCAACATGGACAAGAAAGCAATACATGTCTGTAACCGTGTGTGTTAAAGAATGTTATTTTATTTATTTTGTTCTTAAATGTTTTACCCCTTTTTCTCACCAATTTCCTGGTATCCAATTGGTAGTTACAGTCTTGTCTCATCGCTGCAACTCCCGTACGGACTCTGGAGAGGCGAAGGTCGAGCGCCGAGTGTCCTCTGAAACACAACCCAACCAATGCCCGCTTAACCCGGATGCCAGCCGCACCAATGTGTCGGAGGAAAATACAGTGCACCTGGCGACTGTGTCAGTGCGCACTACACCCGGCCCGCCACAGGAGTCGCTAGTGCGCGATGGGACAAGGACATCCCTGCCGGCCAAACCCTCCCCTAACCCGGACGACGCTGAGCCAATTGTGCGCCGGCTGCGACAGAGCCTGGACTCGAACCCAGAATCTTTAGAGGCACAGCTAGCACTGCACCACTCCGGAGGCCTGCTCAGGCATGTCTATATATTTATCTTTATTGTCAAATAATTATGGGCATCATCATTGGATTGTCATGATCAGTCTTACCCCAGTTCTTTACCTCCTGCGATCAATGGAATCAATTGATATTTGTTTTTACATGTACATTTTTTATTTGTGCTTTTTTTTTTTTTACTTCTAGTCTATTTAATCAATGATCTGTTACTTTTTTGTGTCAGTTGGTGGAAATGCACAAAGTCAGTGTGTCGTTTTAGTTTTGTTAGGAAAAGTTCTGTAGACGTGGATCATTTGATGACGCAGGCTGGGCTCTCAGGCTACATCCCAACTGTCAAGTGGCTTCCTCTCCTCGTCTACTCTCCTCCCTCTCCTCGTCTACTCTCCTCCCTCTCCTCGTCTACTCTCCTCCCTCTCCTCGTCTACTCTCCTCCCTCTCCTCGTCTACTCTCCTTCCTCTCCTCGTCTACTCTCCTCCCTCTCCTCGTCTACTCTCCTTCCTCTCCTCGTCTACTCTCCTCCCTCTCCTCGTCTACTCTCCTCCCTCTCCTCGTCTACTCTCCTCCCTCTCCTCGTCTACTCTCCTTCCTCTCCTCGTCTACTCTCCTTCCTCTCCTCGTCTACTCTCCTCCCTCTCCTCGTCTACTCTCCTCCCTCTCCTCGTCTACTCTCCTCCCTCTCCTGGTCTACTCTCCTCCCTCTCCTCGTCTACTCTCCTCCCTCTCCTCGTCTACTCTCCTCCCTCTCCTCGTCTACTCTCCTCCCTCTCCTCGTCTACTCTCCTCCCTCTCCTCGTCTACTCTCCTCCCTCTCCTCGTCTACTCTCCTCCCTCTCCTCGTCTACTCTCCTCCCTCTCCTCGTCTACTCTCCTTCCTCTCCTCCCTCTCCTCGTCTACTCTCCTTCCTCTCCTCCCTCTCCTAGTCTACTCTCCTCCCTCTCCTCGTCTACTCTCCTTCCTCTCCTCCCTCTCCTCCTTCTCCTGGTCTACTCTCCTTCCTCTCCTCGTCTACTCTCCTCCCTCTCCTCGTCTACTCTCCTCCCTCTCCTCCTTCTCCTGGTCTACTCTCCTCCCTCTCCTCGTCTACTCTCCTTCCTCTCCTCCCTCTCCTCCTTCTCCTCGTCTACTCTCCTCCTTCTCCTGGTCTACTCTCCTCCCTCTCCTCGTCTACTCTCCTCCCTCTCCTAGTCTACTCTCCTCCCTCTCCTCGTCTACTCTCCTTCCTCTCCTCCTTCTCCTGGTCTACTCTCCTTCCTCTCCTCCCTCTCCTCATCTACTCTCCTCCCTCTCCTCGTCTACTCTCCTTCCTCTCCTCGTCTACTCTCCTCCCTCTCCTCGTCTACTCTCCTCCCTCTCCTCGTCTACTCTCCTCCCTCTCCTCGTCTACTCTCCTTCCTCTCCTCGTCTACTCTCCTTCCTCTCCTCGTCTACTCTCCTCCCTCTCCTCGTCTACTCTCCTCCCTCTCCTCGTCTACTCTCCTCCCTCTCCTGGTCTACTCTCCTTCCTCTCCTCGTCTACTCTCCTCCCTCTCCTGGTCTACTCTCCTCCCTCTCCTGGTCTACTCTCCTTCCTCTCCTCCCTCTCCTCGTCTACTCTCCTCCCTCTCCTCGTCTACTCTCCTCCCTCTCCTCGTCTACTCTCCTCCCTCTCCTCGTCTACTCTCCTCCCTCTCCTCGTCTCCTCTCCTCCCTCTCCTCGTCTACTCTCCTCCCTCTCCTCCCTCTCCTCGTCTACTCTCCTTCCTCTCCTCCTTCTCCTGGTCTACTCTCCTTCCTCTCCTCCCTCTCCTCATCTACTCTCCTCCCTCTCCTCGTCTACTCTCCTTCCTCTCCTCGTCTACTCTCCTCCCTCTCCTCGTCTCCTCTCCTCCCTCTCCTCGTCTACTCTCCTCCCTCTCCTCGTCTACTCTCCTTCCTCTCCTGGTCTACTCTCCTTCCTCTCCTCCCTCTCCTCATCTACTCTCCTCCCTCTCCTGGTCTACTCTCCTTCCTCTCCTCCCTCTCCTCGTCTACTCTCCTCCCTCTCCTCGTCTACTCTCCTTCCTCTCCTCCCTCTCCTCATCTACTCTCCTCCCTCTCCTGGTCTACTCTCCTTCCTCTCCTCCCTCTCCTCGTCTACTCTCCTCCCTCTCCTCGTCTACTCTCCTCCCTCTCCTCGTCTACTCTCCTTCCTCTCCTCGTCTACTCTCCTCCCTCTCCTCGTCTACTCTCCTCCCTCTCCTGGTCTACTCTCCTTCCTCTCCTCCCTCTCCTCGTCTACTCTCCTCCCTCTCCTGGTCTACTCTCCTTCCTCTCCTCCCTCTCCTCATCTACTCTCCTCCCTCTCCTCATCTACTCTCCTCCCTCCACGTCTACTCTCCTCCCTCTCCTCGTCTACTCTCCTTCCTCTCCTCCTTCTCCTGGTCTACTCTCCTTCCTCTCCTCGTCTACTCTCCTTCCTCTCCTCGTCTACTCTCCTCCCTCTCCTCGTCTACTCTCCTTCCTCTCCTCGTCTACTCTCCTCCCTCTCCTCGTCTACTCTCCTCCCTCTCCTCGTCTACTCTCCTCCCTCTCCACGTCTACTCTCCTCCCTCTCCTCGTCTACTCTCCTCCCTCTCCACGTCTACTCTCCTCCCTCTCCTCGTCTCCTCTCCTCCCTCTCCTCATCTCCTCTCCTCATCTCATCTCCTCCTTCTCCTCATCTCCTCTCCTCCCTCTCCTGGTCTACTCTCCTCATCTCCTCTCCTCCCTCTCCTGGTCTACTCTCCTTCCTCTCCTCTGATCTGAAAACACAAGACCGGTGAAACCAACAGGAAAATATAATCATATTCAGATCTGTTGTAAAATGCGCACAATAAACTGTAGATACATGAATTAGCTTGGAAGAATGCCAGGAGATTCACTTTCGTCTCTTGTACTTTCAGAGGTGTGCAGATGGACAGGAAGCCACTGTAGACTATTGAGATGCAGCCTTGTTTTAAAGATGTTTTATTTTCACTCGTCCTCTGGCTGGTTCAGATGACTATCTTACTTTTGGAATCTGAAGTATTTATATCATATCTGCACAATGTAGGGGGAGAGAAAACAAACGATCAAATCTAATCTTTACGTGCATGTCTTTCTGTTGTTTCTCTAGTTTTGGCTTGATGTGGGTATCGTAGATTCATTTTTTAAAATGTTTGTCATCGTGGTTTAGATCTGTCTTTATAGTCTGGAGGGATTACTGTGTGGTGGGTACTTTTAAACACCTGTTTCTCTCTGATGATAATAAACCTTATTGTGGGGACTGGTCTGACAATTGTATGCTGTTATAAAGTTCCATTAAGTTAGTCATACAGCTGTTAAGTTGTTATTACGTTTGTATGTTGTTAATCATTCACAATAGTCTGATAAACCCAGATACAAAAGCCAGACACCAAATACAAAACACTTCTGAACGACACTTTTAGGGGACAGCCACTAGAAGCAGCCTTGAACAGCTGCGCTGCAATTGCGCAGACAGTACACGTTTTTGGCGAAACCAAGTTAATATTTGATTTCACATTTATTTGTGTTCTCAGTTTGGTGAAAGTGATACGAGAAATGTATGTGTGTGTGTGTGTGTGTATATATATATATATATATATATATATATATATATATATATATATATATATATAGCGACATCTCACTTGCTCCTTTTTTGTGTTTCATTTACAGTCAAACTAAGGCGAAAACACCCAGCTTCTAAGCAGACCGGAACTGTGACAATTGTTCAATGGTAAACGGCATGAGTAAGACATCTTCATTTATCCACCATCTTTGGTCTGACGGCCATTTGCGGATGTAAACACAATTTCCCCAGTTCCACATGCGTGCGAGGTCGGGATGGCGTCTAAGTTCGAACGTTTTGCCTCTGCAGGGAAAGGGAATGGTCTACGAGCAACACACGAAATACACGCAGGTGAACTCCTGTATACAGCGGAACCTCTAGCATGCTGCGTGTCCAACACATGCGCCAAAGACTTCTGTCACAGCTGCTTCTCACGGTAAGAGATGTTGACCTTTTCGTTCTGACTAGACACTGATCTAAAGTACGTTTTTGCGTTCTACCCAATAGGATTTGGGGAGGATAAACGGACCCCTCTGCCTGTGTCTACGTACAACTACGGCGTTATTGCGTTCTGGACCCTTATTGTTCGGGTTGTTATCAGATAATGCTATATAGCTAATAGATAGCTAGCTAAATGCCTTTTTATAGCTCACCAAAACAGGCGTAAACGGCTCTTATTAATTTCCAACGAAACGGAGTGTAGAATCAACTACAACAGTCAACAAACAGTACAAAAACGTTGATACACTACCACTGGGCTGACGTGTTTTTTGCTGATGTACTCAAACTGGACGCTAGATGGCAGTGTTGCTTTTCCATTTTCTTTAGCTCTAGACAATCTTTGTGTATCGGAATCTATTGTAGCAGTAGGCTATGAGATTTACAGGTGATCGAGTTAATAATGTATGATACAGGGCTAGTTATCACTCATCTAAGAGAGCACACTGTTCAGTTCCATAAAGAGCTTCACTAAGAAGCCAGTTGTAAATTATATATTTTCAATACAGACATTGGCCAACTGGGTGCTTTGTCAATTGCAATGTTTGCATATCAATCCTAGCCTGAATCCTCATATACAGAGCCCTCAAAGTATTCACACCCCTTGACATTTTCCTCATTTTGTTGTGTTACAAAGTGGGATTAAAATAGATTTTATATTTTTTTGTCAACGATCTACACAATACTCTGTCAAAGTGGAAGAACAATTCCAACTTTTTTTTTTATGAATGGAAAATTAAACACTATCTTAATTAGAGAATTATTCAACCCGCTGAGTCAAACATGTTAGAATCACATTTGGCAGTACTTACAGCTGTAAGTCTTTCTGGGTAAGTCTCTAAGATCTTTGTACACCTGGATTGTATAATATTTGCACATTATTCTTCAAGCGCTGTCAAATTGGTTGTTGATCATTGCCAGACAACCACTTTCAGGTCTTGCCATATATTTTCAAGCCAATTTAAGTCAAAACTGTAACTAGAGCACTCAGGAACATTCAATGTCATCTTGGTAAGCAACTCCAGTGAATGTTTGGCCTTGTGTTTTAAGTTATTGTACAGCTGAAATGTGAATTGGTCTCCCAGTGTCTGTTGGAAAGAAGACTGAACCAAGTTTTCCTCTAGGATTTTGCCTGTGGTTGGCTCTATTACGTTTTTTTATTCCCTCAAACTCACAATTCCTTGCTGATGACAAGCATACCCATAACATGATGCAGCCATCACCATGCTTGACAATATGAAGAGTGGTACTCAGTAATGTGTTGTGTTGGTTTGGCCCCAAACATTACACTTTTTATTCAGGACAAAAAGTTAATTTTCTTGCCATTGTTTTTTTGGCAGTATTACTTTAGTGCCTTATTGCAAACAGGATTCGTGTTTTGGAATATTTATATTCTGTACAGGCTTCCTTTTCACTCTGTCAATTAGGTTAGTATTGTGGAGTAACTACAATGTGGTTGATCCATCCTCAATTTTCTCCTATCACAGCCATTAAACTCTGTAACTGTTTTAAAATCACCACTGACCTCATGGTTAAATCCCTGAGTGGTTTCCATTCTCTCCGGCAACTGAGTTAGGAAGGAAGCCTGTATTTTTGTAGTGATGGTGTATTGATACACCATCCAAAGTGTAATTAATAACTACACTATGCTCAAAGAGATATTTAGTGTTTGTTTTTTACCCATCTACCAATAGGTGCCCTTAATTTGCGGACCATTGGGAAAACCTTCGTGGTCTTTGTGGTTTAGTATGTGCTTGAATTTCACTGCTCAACTGAGGGACCTTACAAATAACACATTAGGCCTACTGTTACATGCCCGTGCTCATCAACATGGTTCTTTAAAGGAAAAGTGAAATGACTCACAGCTCAAATAATATAAAACAACTCCCTGACATCGGACATGAAATAAAGATGCACATTTTAACAGCACAACAGAATAGATCAAACATTTTATTTTGCAGGTGCCTTTTCATTTATACATCAGTGGTGCAGCCATGGCTTTCTAACTGCTCGGAACTAAAACTGTGGTGCGTCCTTTATCTTGAGGTTACGGAGGAGGGGTTGTAAAATGCAATCTGTTAATTATTATGTCATATACAGTACCAGTCAAAAGTTTGGAGACACCTACTCATTCCAGGGTTTTTATTTATTTTTACAATTTTCTACATTGTAGAATAATAGGGAAGATATCAAAATATATTTGAGATTTGAGATTCTTCAAAGTAGCCACCCTTTGCCTTGATGACAGCTTTGCACACTCTTGGCATTCTCTCAACCAGCTTCATGAGGTAGTCACCTGGAGTGCATTTCAATGAACAGGTGTGCCTTGTTAATTTCTGGAATTTCTTTCCTTAATTTAATGCATTTGAGACAATCAGTTGTGTTGTGACAAGGTACTGTATGGGTGGTATACAGAAGATAGCCCTATTTGGTAAAAACCAAGTCCATATTATGGCAAGAACAAAGAGAAACAACAGTCCATTACTTTGACTGACCTTCATGTCTGTCAATCTAGAAAATGTCAAGACCTTTGAAAGTTTCTTTAAGTGCAGTCGCAAAAACCATCAAGGGCTATTTGACCAAGAAGCAGAGTGATAGAGTGCTGCATCAGATGGCCTGGCCTCCACAATCACCTGACCTCAACCTGGGATGAGTTGGACCGCAGAGTGAAGGAAAAGCAGCCAACAAGTGCTCAGCATATGTGGGAACTCCAAGACTGTTGGAAAGCATTCCAGGTCAAATCAAATTTTATTTGTCACATACACGTGTTTAGCAGATGTTATTGTGGATGTAGCGAAATGCTTGTATTGGTGATTGAGAGAATGCCAAGAGTGTGCAAAGCTGTCATCAAGGCAAACAATGTCTACTTTGAAGAATCACAAATATAAAATATATTTTGATTTGTTTAACACTTTTGGTTACTACATGATTCCATATGTGTTATTTCATAGTTTTGATGTCTTCACTATTATTCTACAATGTAGAAAATAGTAAAAATAAAGAAAAACCCTTGAATGAGTAGGTGTTTCCAAACTTTTCACTGGTACTGTATAAAATGGACAAATCTATGTTAATACAGAGTAGCTCAAAACATTTCTAATCATTAAAAAGGACAAATTATCCAATGGATCATGATTCTTTGCAGCACCCCTATTTTGTAAGTGGGGATGTAAGTCGCTCTGGATAAGAGCGTCTGCTAAATGACTTAAATGTAAAAATGTAAATGGATGCAGCTTCTCCATTTGCAACATTGCTCAGGCGCCCCTATGAGTGTGTTGCTGACGTGTTTGTGGTCTTATTGATGTTGTTAGCTGCTTATCACTGAACACTCATCACTTTTAAGAAATGACTTTACCCCAGCATTCAGTTACACACACACACACACACACACACACACACACACACACACACACACATTCTGTGCTCTGAGATCTGCTTGTAGTCACTGAGCAAGTGTGTGTGTGTGTGTGTGTGTGTGTGTGTGTGTGTGTCCGGGAATGATGAGCCACTGACCTGAGAACAAAGTGGTTATTATACACACATCCACAACGGAATGCAGGCCAAAATGTTTGACAGCCAAAACAAAAGCTTGTCTAAGCCGACCCCTGACCCCTCTGCTCATCATGACATCATCACCCCCCCACCCCCATTCTGTCTGCTCCATCTATTAGATAATGCTGGTCCAAAAAAGAGTGTGTCCAGATGGCATAGAGAGAAACAGGAAACCCAGTGATGTAATATCCATTCCCTCTTAGTGTAGAAAAGTCTATAGGTATTTTCATTCTAATATTCTCCTGCCTACGTGTTCGGTTCAGTCATATTTTATTGGACATCTCTGGCCTTTTGTGTTAAGAGCTTTCACGCTTTATGTTGACAGATCCCATATTCAATTTAGACAAGTAGGACATCGTCACTGAGATGCGTACCTCCCACCTTCTCTCGGTAAGCGGGCGGACGTGGGTGTGAGTTAGAGGAAGGAAAGGGTACCTGTGCTGTATCACGGCACTGCTAGGAACGGAAGTATTTCCCTGCACCTGCAATAACTTCTGCAAAACTGTAGTAATGCTCTGAAGGTCTGTTCAATAATGCGATTGGTGTTGGCGGTAGAGTGTGTGTGTGTGTGTGTGTGGCAGCAGGGGTGTACTTCAGCCGTGTGTCTGGTAATTGAATATGGGTCATTCCATGTCATTTCAGCAAGCCCGTAAGACCCACCATTTGATTTGTTCTGAAATCATTTCTGTAGTTAGAAACAACTTATATTAGCATTCCTGCAACAATATTTTGGTGAAATAATATAAGCTTAAGCTAATTGATTTCACCCAAATTTGCCATTTTAATTTCTAGGATTCATATAATATTCAATAAATATAGTACCAAACATCCGATTTGGACCAAACTTTTTTTCTGACCATGAGTAAGACCTGAGGAACCCAAAGAAATGGTCAAAACCCACCCTAACAACGAGTATAAAGTATCAGTTCTCTGTCTGACAAGTAGTATGGAGCTGCTACTTGGAGTATTTTTTTTCTCTTCTTCATCCTATGTAATGTATTCTCAGTGAATACATTTTTCCTGTTTAGAGAAATTAGTCATTGAAGTTGTGTCCCATCCTTCATCCTGATATTACCAGGTTCTGACCAGTAGATGGTGCTGTTTCTACACGTCATTGACTTGCCTTGGATTTGTGCAACAAATGCAAAAAAGTTAGCATTTGAAACATAGGCCAGGGAAACAAAACCAATGCATGGATTGCTGTCATATGTTGCCATAGACTGCTTACGGGGTGAGAGAACCAATATGAAATGTTGTAGTTTTATTGAAGTACCCTTTAACGTGGGGTAGGGGGTGATTCTTAAAAATCTAAATCACCTGGAACGGCACCATCTAGTGGTCAGAACCTGGTAATATCAGGATATAGGTTGGGACATAAACCTAATAACTTCAATGGCTAATTTCTCTGAATAGGGGGAAAAAAAACATCACTAAATTCACTGGGAATTCATTACATAGAATGAAGAAACAATACCCTGAGCCGCAGGGTCATATTACTTGTCAAACATAGGCAACTGATACTAAACTCAGCAACAAAAAAAAGACGTCCTCGCACTGTCAACTGCGTTTATTTTCAGAAAACTTTTAAATATTTGTATGAACATAAGATTCAACAACTGAGACAAACTGAACAAGTTCCACAGACATGTGACTAACAGAAATTGAATAATGTGTCCCTGAACAAAGGGGGGGGTGTCAAAATCAAAAGTAACAGTCAGTATCTGGTGTGGCCACCAGCTACTGACATTAACCTGTTAGGGTTAGGGGGCAGTATTTACACCGCCGGATAAAAAACGTACCCGATTTAATCTGGTTACCACTCCTACCCAGTAACTAGAATATGCATATACTTATTAGATATGGATAGAAAACACCCTAAAGTTTCTAAAACTGTTTGAATGGTGTCTGTGAGTATAACAGAACTCATATGGCAGGCAAAAACCTGAGAGATTCCTTTACAGGAAGTGGCCTGTCTGACCATTTATTGGCTTTCTTTGACATCTCTTTCCAAAACAAAGGATCTCTGCGGTAACGTGACACTTCCCACGGCTTCCATAGGCTCTCAGAGCCCGGGAAAAAACATAATGTCGTCATTGCAGCCCCAGGCTGAAGCACATTATCGCCTTTGTCAAGTGGCCGATCAGAGGACAAAGGGCTTAGGCTCGTGCACTGGCCGCCCCCGTCTTTCTTTTTTTCCCTCTATTTACCGAAACGCAGATTCCCGGTCGGAATATTATCGCTTTTTTACGAGATAAATTGCATAAAAATTGATTTTAAACAGCGGTTGACATGCTTCGAAGTACGGTAATGGAATATTTAGATTTTTTTTGTCACGAAATGCGCCATGCTCGTAACCCTGATTTACCATTTCGGATAGTGTCTAGAACGCACAAACAAAACGCCGCTGTTTGGATATAACGATGGATTATTTGGGACCAAACCAACATTTGTTATTGAAGTAGAAGTCCTGGGAGTGCATTCTGATGAAGAACAGCAAAGGTAATAACATTTTTGTTATAGTAAATCTGATTTTGGTGAAGGCTAAACTTGCTGGGTGTCTAAATAGCTAGCCCGTGATGGCTGGGCTATGTACTTAGAATATTGCAAAATGTGCTTTCACCAAAAAGCTATTTTAAAATCGGACATATCGAGTGCATAGAGGAGTTCTGTATCTATAATTCTTAAAATAATTGTTATGCTTTTTGTGAACGTTTATCGTGAGTAATTTAGTAAATTGTTAGTAAATTCCCCGGAAGTTTGCGGGGGGTATGCTAGTTCTGAACGTCATATGCTAATGTAAAAAGCTGTTTTTTGATATAAATATGAACTTGATTGAACAAAACATGCATGTATTGTATAACATAATGTCCTAGGTGTGTCATCTGATGAAGATCATCAAAGGTTAGTGCTGCATTTAGCTGTCTTCTGGGTTTTTGTGACATTATATGCTAGCTTGATAAATGGGTGTCTGATTATTTCTGGCTGGGTACTCTGCTGACATAATCTAATGTTTTGCTTTCGTTGTAAAGCCTTTTTGAAATCGGACAGTGTGGTTAGATTAACGAGAGTCTTGTCTTTAAATAGCTGTAAAATAGTCATATGTTTGAGAAATTGAAGTAATAGCATTTCTAAGGTATTTGAAAATCGCGCCACAGGATTCAACTGGCTGTTACGTAGGTGGGACGATTTGGTGCCACCTAGCCCAGAGAGGTTAAGTACTGCAGTGCATCTCCTCATGGACTACACGAGATTTGCCAGTTCTTGCTGTGAGATGTTACCCCACTCTTCCACCAAGGCACCTGCAAGTTCACGGACATTTCTGGGGGGAATGGCCCTAGCCCTCACCCTCCGATCCAACAGGTCCCAGACGATGCTGTAACATGATGCTGTAACACACCGCCCCAGACCATGACGGACCCTCCACTTCCAAATCGATCCCGCTCCACAGAGCACAGGCCCCGGTGTAACGCTTATTCCTTCGGCGACAAACGCGATTCCGACCACCCCTGGTAAGACAAAACCGCGACCCGTCAGTGAAGAGCACTTTTTGCAAGTCCTGTCTGGTCCAGCGACGGTGGGTTTGTGCCCATAGGCGATGTTGTTGCCGGTGATGTCTGGTGACATCACCGGACCTGCCTTACAACAGGCCTACAAGCCCTCAGTCCAGCCTCTCTCAGCCTATTGCGGACAGTCTGAGCACTGATGGACAACTCGGTCAGTTGTTTTTGCCATCTTGTATCTGTCCCGTAGGTGTGATGTTCGGATGTACCGATCCTGTGCAGGTGCTGTTACACATGGTCTGCCACTGCGAGGGCGATCAGCTGTCCGTCCTGTCTCCCTGGAGCGCTGTGTTAGGCGTCTCACAGTACAGACATTGCAATTTATTACCCTGGCCACATCTGCAGTCCTCATGCCTCCTTGCAGCATGCCTAAGGCACGTTCACGCAGATGAGCAGGGACCCTGGGCATCTTTGTTTTGGTGTTTTTCAGAGTCAGTAGAAAGGCCTCCTTAGTGTCCTAAGTTTTTGTAACTGTGACCTTAATTGCCTACCGTCTGTAAGCTGTTATTGTCTTAACGACCGTTCCACAGGTGCATGTTCATTAATTGTTTATGGTTCATTGAACAAGCATGGGAAAGTGTTTAAACCCTTTACAATGAAGATCTGTGAAGTTATTTGGATTTTTACTAATTGTCTTTGAAAGACAGGGTCCTGAAAAAGGGGCGTTTCTGTTTTTGCGGAGTTTATATACTCGTTGGGGTGGGATTGGCGTGGGGTTTGGGTGTGGCTTTTGACTATTTCATTGGATTCCTCATGTCTTACTCATTGTTTGAAAAAGTTCGGTCCAAATCGGATGTTAGTTACTATATTATATGAATCCTATAAATTTAAAATTGGCAATTTGGGTGCAATCAATTAGCTTCATTTCTCAGAGATCAAATTATATTTCAGCAAAATAATGTTGCTGTAAAGCAAATTTGATCTGTTTTTAATAACATAAACAATTTCGGAACAATCTGAGATGGTGGGTGTAAATCCTATTTTATTGTGCTTTTTGAGGTGGAATGACCCCTATGCTCAAGCTCTGTCGCCCGCTATGCACTCAGATAAACCTACTACCTGTCTGCCTCTCTTAGCTTCTACACACTGATCTACCTAGCCTACTATACACCAGTGCTGCGTGACTCCCCCCTCCTCTTTCTCTCCCCCTTCCTCTTCCTCCACTTGACTGTTTTGTACCAGTTATTTCTATTGACTAGGTTAGGCCTATCTGAAGTACTTTACACATTGTTTTAGACACCCCAACCCCTCCTCTGTCCTACATGTTCTCCATTACTGTCCCAAAATAATCTGTAGTAGTGGCGTTATAGTGTGTGTGTGATGATGGTGTCAGCTTGCGTGACCAGTAACCACCCCTGAGACTCTTATCTTCCTAAGTAAAGGCCTATGTTGGTCTGTAAATGTGCAAGTGTGTGTGTGTGTGTGTGTGTGTGTGTGTGATTTAAGCTAGCCAGAGGGGCGTTTTTAAAGGAATTAAAGCCACATCAAAGCTGGAGGTAATTGCTGCCTGGCTGATCTCTCTCTGCTGTTTGTTTTTAATGAGAGCTAATCGCTAGGGGTGCAGTTAAAACACACACACACACACACACACACACACACACACACTCAACACAGCGTTGTCTTGCTAGCCACAGGTCAACAAACAAACAAATCATTAGCAGTTCCTCCAGCCACAGGAGAGGAGAGAGAGAGGGGGGGATAGAAGGAGAGAACGTGGGTTTGTGTGTTTATGATCATAGTGATGGGTATATCTGACAGTTCAAAGGGAGTGTTTAGCTGTGTGTTATCAGTGGTTACTTTGTGTGTGTGTGTGATTATTATCAATATGACCTAATTTTTGAATTTAGACCCACATTAAACTATAATCACAGCAACATCTGGCAGAGACAACGCCTTACATGCACGCGATTAGGCCAGGCGTTGTCTCTGGTAGTAGATGTTGGTTTAATGTGGGTCTAATTTCTAACATTGGGTCATATTGATAATAATTGCCAGAACAATGTGATTATAGTTTTTGGCTACGCAGGTGTGGAATCGCTCAGGAATAGTTTACTAGAGCAAATTATTCTTCACACGCGCGCAGACAGACAGATTAATAATCCTCCGATATGAGGAAAAGAGCTGACTGTATGCAGTCTGTCCTGAAGCATACAAATACCTACTTTAGATAAGAGGGGAAAGGTGCAATGTTCACAGAAAGTCTCCAGCGCAAAGTCGAGATGAGAACAGGGGGATTGTTGACAGGCTAGTCAGCATTCCTCACCATCCTCTTTTCTCTCTCTCTCCGCCCCCCCCCCCCCCCCAGGTAAAATCTAATGCCTCGATTCCATCTGAAATACCTAGCTAAATTACTGAATACTCTAACGACTTCACCTCTCGGATTGGTAAAGTGAGTTGTGGTATTGAGTAGAAAGACATGACTTTGCAATTGAAATGACTGCAAATGTATGAATACAGTGTGGTGTTGCTGTTTTGGATAATGTCTAGGCCTATATTATCAGGAGCTATAGTTGTATGAATAGCAAAGGGATATAGAAGGTAGACTTTTTTTCAGCGTGCCCCGACTCCGTGGCTGGCTATACAGGCCTATGAAACACGCAAAAGAAAATGTTAAATGAATGTGCCACAAAACAAATTTAGGTGGATTTTCAACTCATCGTTACCACTTACATTACACGGGACGTGGTAATTCACTCACATCAAACTCCTCATGCTCTCCCTCCTCCGCGAAAACACATTTGACCACAGTGCGTCTGTCCTATCAACAGGTCACGAGAAGATGCGTGTAGCCTATCGTTTGTTCTAGCGGGAGAAGACGATGCAGACTTTTCTGACTAGCGAGTTGAAACTTTTAATTGAAAAGAAGCCTAGTTAATGAAGTGGAAAAGTAGCCGGCTGACAATGAGTCGTATTGCTTATGGGAAACACACACACACACACACACACACACACACACACACACACACACACACACACACTGTTCAAAGAGACCACCAGATGAATTAGTCACCACCATTACAATGGCTATTAGGTTTGACTTTTTTTAAATGAGTCAAATTAGAGAGTTAAAAACATCCTAAACAACACACCCATTCACACGAAACCATGAGCTCAGCACCATAGCATTTTGCACAACAGCTCTCTTTTACAGCCTGGTTCCGATCCGTGTGTGTGAGTGTAACCGATGTGAAATGGCTAGTTAGTTAGCGGTGGTGCGCGCTAATAGCGTTTCAATCGGTGACGTCACTCGCTCTGAGACTTGAAGTAGGGTTTCCCCTTGCAACGCTGTGGCTCTTGTGGCGCGATGGGTAACGTTGCTTCGGTGGGTGTCAGTTGTTGATGTGTGCAAGGGTCCCTGGTTCGAGCCCGGGTTGGGGCGAAGAGATAGTAACAGTGGACAAACAACAAAAAAATTGGCGAACGGAGAGTTGTCTGTTATTTTGACCCATTTTGATTTGTTTAGACATTTTTTAAACGTGTATTTTTCCATATAGACACACCCTATGTTTGAATAAAATCAATTATATGTAGGCTACTAAGCTTGTCTGGTGCTTTAAGCACTGCGATTAAAAATGAAAACGCACAAACTACTAAATACGAGCCAGAAATCAATATAGTCTACAAGGCGTGACTCAGACAGGTGTCTCATGTGCATTAAAATTAAAAATACACTACCGTTCAAAAGTTTGGGGTCACTAAGAAACGTCCTTGTTTTTGAAAGAAAATCACATTTTTTTTGTACATTTAAAATAACATCAAATTGATCAGAGATCCAGTGTAGACGTTAATTGTTGTAAATGACTATTGTAGCTGGAAACGGCTGATTTTTTTAAAATATTTTTTTTATGGAATATCGACGTAGGCGTACAGAGGCCCATTATCAGCAACCATCACAGGCTGACCACACCGCTCGCGTCGCGTGCACGAGCGTTGCAAAATAAATGTAGGTATCTATGTTATTCAATTATTGCACCCACACTGCTCGTGCTTGTCAACGAGTGTCTGTGTTGCCAAGGGCTAAAATAGAAGTCATTCCTATTTCTGGCAGATCGCGCTGCAAGTCCTGCCTCTCCCATCTCCTCATTGGTTTATAGAAGCAGGTACCCACGTGCCATCTCCTCATTGGTTATACCCACGTGGGTGATTGAAAGACGAACTGTTTTGCCGGTCGGTGTAGTAATACTATGATAGTTTAGATGCCAATCACCATATAAGTTCAAAGATGAAAAAGCCAGGAAGGAGGAGAGAGAACTAGAAATGATTCGGTTGACCGTTTTATATGTGGATTAATTGTCGGAGTAGAGGACCTTGTGCATTTCAGGTAAAATAACAACCTAATGTTTATATACCAGGACAAATTAGCTAGCAACAGCAAGCTAGCTAAATAGGACAAATTAGCTAGCAACAGCAAGCTAGCTAAATAGGACAAATTAGCTAGCAACAGCAAGCTAGCTAGAATGGACCAATTAGCTAACAAGTGCAAGCTAACTAGCTAAATTGCCATAAATGTTTAATACTTTTCGACCTGTCCCCAAATTAATGTCATTGGTTCAGAGTTTGTTTTGATATTTTAACCTGCGTGTCGTGATCGCGTTTGGTGTAGGGGGACAAAATAAATGTATGCACGCGCGCAGCCGGTTTGGGTTCCGTGTCACTCCTGTGTTCCAATGGGACGTTGTGTTAGCTAATCCAAGTTCATCATTTTAAAAGGCTAATTGATCATTAGAAAACCCTTTTGCAATTATGTTAGCACAGCTGAAAACTGTTGTTCTGATTAAAGAAACAATAAAACTGGCCTTCTTTAGACTAGTTGAGTATCTGGAGCGTCAGCAATTGTGAGTTCGATTACAGGCTCAAAATGGCCAAAAACAAAGAACTTTCTTCTGAAACTTGTCAGTCTATTCTAGTTCTGAGAAATGAAGGCTATTCCATGCGAGAAATTGCCAAGAAACTGAAGATCTTTTACAATGCTGTGTACTACTCCCTTCACAGAACAGCGCAAACTGGCTCTAACCAGAATAGAAAGAGGAGTGGGAGGCCCCGGTGCACAACTGAGTAAGAGGACAAGTACATTAGAGTGTCTAGTTTGAGAAACAGATGCCTCAAAAGTCCTCAACTGGCAGTTTCATTCAATAGTACCCGCAAAACACCAGTCTCAATCTCAACAGTGAAGAGGTGAATCTGGGATGCTGGCCTTCTAGGCAGAGTTGCAAAGAAAAAGCCATATCTCAGACTGAAAAGATTAAGATGGGCAAAAGAACACAGACACTGGACAGAGGAAGATTGGAAATAAAGTGTTATGGACAGACAAATCTAAGTTTGAGGTGTTCGGATCACAAAGAAGAACATTCGTGAGATTCCTATTCATATTGCAACTCATTTCATGTATGTTTTCATGGAAAACAAGGACATTTCTAAGTGACCCCATAACTTTTGAACAGTTGTGTATATTTGTGATTACTCGATTTAAAAAGATCTTGGTCAACCAAACAATCGACAAATGGGGTCAGCCCTAGAAAGTAGGTGTGTTTGTGTCATTGATGCCGTGGTAAAGTTTGAGACGTTCAAATAGGTTATTTGTGTTTTTTTTTATTTTATTTTTATTGACCAGTGCAGCTGTAGCGGATAGAAACTAGTCGAATCTCGATTAGCGTCATAGTGACATTATCACTCGGACACCACGGTCTTGTCCGCTATAACGAAATGGAAAACAAAAATGTGCGTTTATTTCGCCAAGTACCTGTTTCACTGTGTTTGAAAAGTTTATCTTCTGTCGCCATCAAACCTAGAGTTTTTTTCGTGGTATAGAAGGATTGACAATACATTATTTGTTGTGGCCTAAATAATAATCAATTGTGCGTCGAGTAGGGTTGGTCGTTGTCTACATTTTCATACCGTCATATCGTTTCTGTACTATACCGTGGTATATGGTATTACCGGAAGTGTGCACAAGGGGCCCTATTTGAAAAGATTTTTAAAAAAGTTTTTTATTTTTATACACAAAACAATTTAGGCAACTGGGATTTTGATCCAGGAGGGGATTGAATGTCTCTGCTGTAACCAAGAAGCTTGATCTGGACATGTAGACACTTTTTAAATAGCAAGTTAGCAAACCAAATGCTTAGCTGGAACCCTGAGCTGGATCCAATTTATTTGACACGTCTTAGATTTAACTTATAAGCAGTGGCGTAGCAGATACAAACTGTACATCGCTCAAGCCTAGCGTCCAAAGCGTCTCTTTTCCCAAGATGGCCTCTTCTATCCTGCCGTAAACCAGGTCAGAAGATCAAACGTGGGCTTTGGTCACACGGCAGCTTACATTAGGATGCTCCAGGCATTACAACCTGCTATATAGCATCTGAAACCTTGCGCACGCTCGCACACAAATGCACACACAGACTTGTCAGATCAGAGGCCTGGAAATGAGAAAATCAGTCAGGCACGACGGGCAGCCCGTGGAAAAGGGCCCCGCTAATTACTACCGAACACTGAACCATCGCTATACAGCTTACTGAGGAAATGAATTACCATGCCCACACTTTCATCAAAGCACACTTCCATCTTCATTCATCATGTACAGTACCAGTATTCCATCTGATGAGAGATTGAGAGAGAGAGAGCGAGAGAAAGGTACTTTAATTCTATATTGCTTGTCAACATTTCTTAATAAACCTACTTTAACATAGTCATGAATATTGATTAGGTGCCAGGATACGGACTCTCTCAAGCAGAACGTCATCACCTGCTAAGTCAACTAAAATCAGCTCAGACGAGAGAGGGAGAGAGGCAGGGGCTTTTTAAAAAAAAAAGTTATTTTTCACTTTAAAATGTATACCAAACAAAAACCAATGATTGCAAAGATAAACTATATGCACAAGGACTACACTTAACTATTTCCACGAGAGGGAGGGAGAGAGAAAGAGGGGGAGAGAGAGGTCATAAGGAGAAGAAAGATTTAGATTAGAGGAGAAGACGCAGAAGATGGACATATCCACAGTAGTCCTTGCCTTGAACTGGAGAGAGAGAACATAACAGAGATCTAATCGACTTAATAAAATAGGTCTTAACAGGACCAGGCCAATGAATTAACCCAGTAACAGTAGTAGTCCGTCTGTGTACAGTCATATTGATATTTACAGAGAAAATAGACTGACTGGGGTCAACAGAATAGTGTGTGTGAGTCTGTCGGTGTGTCTTCATGGTATGTATGTGTGAAAGCAGACGGGATTATTCACACTCACTGTTGATCTGATGGTTCCAAATGTATCCCAGCATTCCTTGTGTGTGCACTGGTTTATTCCACAACCTGTAACCAGGCCCAGTAATGACAGGACTGAGATGAAGGATCTTTGTTCTCGTGTGTGTTGAGAGAACCCCATGGTTAGTGTAGATGTCCATCTTTCTCTGACTGACTGACTGACTGTCTCTCTCTCTATAGGATCGCATAACGATTAGCCTACATCTGCATGTTCGGCATATCATTAACCTGATACTTCTCGCTCTGTCTCTGTGCTTTTCTGTCATTCTACATCGATAATGTTATTGGTAATCTTTGAACAGAAGCAGTACTGGTCGAGGGCACACACACACACACACACACACACACACACACACACACACACACAAGGTATAAATCCCAGTGTTTGCCAGGTCCTTATCCAGAGGAAGTCCAGTCCAAGCTGTTAAGGGAAAAAGCGCTGAGTGATGTCATTACACAGAGCCTATATCCTGCCCAAGATAAATAGAGATAAAAGTAGTTCAAGTCCTGTAAAAGTTGTGTTGGGGAAAGCTTTCATGGGTGAACTGAATAATAAACAGAGCCATGGCATGAGATGATAGCCCACTGCTGTATCTGAAACGCAACTGGAATGCTGTAGGTTTTATCATTATGATGTATTTACTATGTATCTGACCAGTATACTGGAGAAGTCTCTGGTGTATGTTTCAGCTCCTAGCTTTGACTTGATTCTTCACAAAACCACGACCAGGACAAAAAAAAGACAATGATTTTGGGGGTATTTCACAAGATTTAATCTCTAAAATGGTCCTTAGTAGGAAAGATTGTTGACGTCTTGGTGAAATTTCTATCTAAAAGCATAGTTGAGAAATAATTAATCAGATTCCGGACATTGTTGCCTTACCCAGGCCTCCTTTTAAGACTCCTTATTGTTTCATCTGTAGGTGCTACAAAGCAAACATTGGTCTCATATGAAGCTTTGCCACTTTCTCTGTGATACGAGTCGTATTTTGATTTCTAACAGTTTTCTTACATTCATTTATTTATAGAAAAATATAAACATGATTAAAAAATAGGAAATGTTTTGATTTGGATATTTGTAAATTTTTTGTTGAACATAATATTCTTTACGGGCGTATCCAAGTCCCAGAGTGGGATCTCTGCTACTTGTATAGTTATGATCCAATTTGTAAGCATTACCAACAGAGTGAATGTGAAAATGGATTCAAAATGGTCGTCCTCTGCTGGAAATTTGCAAGACATTCAATGATACAAGTAAAAGGAGGGCTGTGATTGGTTAGATTGCCTACTATGCCAATAGGGCTCCAAGGAGCGGTTCTGTAACTGTATTCTCAATCTTCATCAACCGTGGTGATATTAAATATTAGTAATATTACTGTGCAACGTAGACAATTTATTTTCTCCTAATATTGCAACACAATTCGTATGTTCATGTAGTGCCCATCGGTTATGATTGTTTCAACTTCTGTGTTGAAGTCGTGATTTTACTGTCAATTTCAGGTTTCAAATTAGCACCAAAAACTACACTAACCATGAGCCTCAGTGTTTCTGCCGCCACAGAAACAGATCCTGGATCTGTCCTAACGCACACGACAAGTCCAGTTTGGGCCTATGACGGTGCCGTCATATGTTCGTTAACAGATGTCATGGTTTATTTTTGGGACGAAGAGAAGTGTCAAATGTATTCTTTATAAAAGGGGCAGTCAGCAGCACAGCAGTATCGTGTGTGTGTGTGTGTGTGCGTGTGTGTGCGTGTGTGTGTGTGCGCGTGTGTGTGTGTGTGTTCGAATTCATAGAAAATAAAAGTATCCTTATCATTTTTAAACATCAAACTTTCTAGTGGTTGTTTTCCGCCGAGTAGAGAAGACTACTGGCCTTAGGCTCCCCCAAAGCTACTGTGTATGGTTACTTAGCAAGCTAATTAGACATCTGAAACAACCGCCATGTTTCAAAAAATGTCCAATGGTCACGTGACTTGTATCTGTTCTGGGATTGGACAATACAAACCGCAGTGCTGTGTGGGATGAGTAGTTTGTTTGCCCCCTAATTCTGGCATGTACACGGTCTTGTACCCTTGACTTTTTCTTTCTTCATATAGCAGAGTGCTTTTTAATTAAAGCGATTTTTATCTTTTGAATGAATGATTCACCCCGTAGATTTTTCTTTTTTAAACCTATTCAACCTTTTAGAACCGCAGTAACGAGCATGTTGAAATTTGTATGCAAAAACATTGTGGCGTGTCAGTTTTGGAAATACGGTATAACCACAGGAGTCCTGTTTCTCGGTTTAAACTTTAAAACTGGCAGAGATCCCACTCTGGAACTTTGATATTCCCCTAGAGTATATTATTTTCAACAATATATACACACATTTGCCAAATCTAAGTTGTTATATTTTCAATATTCATGTGTATCTTTTTTTTATATGCACAAATAAATGTAAGAACATTGTTATTGAAGTCAAAATACGACTCATATTACAGAGAAAGTGGTAAAGCTTCATATGACACCAATGTTTGCTTTGTAGCACCTACAGATGAAACATTATGGAGTTTTAAAGGTGGCCTGGGTAAGGCCACAATGTCATAAATATGCCATGTCTTTTTGTTCTTGGTTTCATAAAGAATCACTCTTACAGACTTCATAATTCAGCCTTCACAGACCATTTGAATGGTTTTTTTCCAGTCAAGTCTGTAGTTTTTCATCATTCTCTCCTCTGACTTCCCTTATCTCTCTGCCTGTTATAGAAACAGACCCAGGAAATGCCTGTTGGAAGATTTTAAGTGGTTCTGACCCCCATATATAGCGGTGTGTGTGTGTGTGTGTGTGTGCGTGTTAGGAGGTTATTAGGAAATAGGGAGGGTAAGTGTGTGTTAGCTACGTCTCAGAGAGCCAAAAACAACTGCAAAGTATTTTAACCACTCTGACAAATGAGTGGATAGGAAACACTCAATGTATTTCATGCTGAGAGGAAGCAGGCCGCTGCCAGCAGTGTGTGCGCAGCCTAGTAATGTGAGCTAAGATTACATCATTAATGTCACATTCTCATGTGTCAGTGACAATCATAAGGACCACTCATAATACTTCATGATTAGATTACATATGTTTGGATTGTAGGACCTGCAGCTTTCTGTTGGAATTACTTTACAAAGGGAGGAAATAAAACAACGTGTGTACACACACACACACACACACACACACACACACACACACACACACACACAATCCTCAGTCACAGACCGACGTAGAAATGCTGAACACAGAACAGTGAGCGAGTCATGTTGATTTGACTGGAGCAAGCTATTAACCAGATATACCCAGGGGTCGTGTCTACTCGTTGTCAGACATTGTGCACACGCAGTTCAGGAGACTGAGCGATTTGAAGAAATCTGGTAATTACACACAAACACATACTGGTTGATACATACTGCTGATGAAAGTGTGGTTAGTCATGCCATTCAAATGATATCTTGGGGGCATACTGTACACCAGTGACTGGTTTCAGTGGATCCTCTTCAGGTTCAGAAACAAAATCTGCGTCTCAAATGCTACCCTATTCCCTTTGGTGCACTACTGTGGCCACTTGCCACCCCTAACCCTACAGTATGTGTCCCAGGTCAAAAGTAGTGTATTATCTAGGACTAGGTTATGGGGTGTCATTTAGGGCAGTGTTTCCCAACTCCGGTTCTCGAGTTCCCCCCCCCAACGGCACAGATTTTTCATTTGAAGACGCCATATTTCATGATCTGGGTATCTGAGATACAGTGCCTTCAGAAAGTATTCACACCCCTTGACTTTTTCCACATTTTGTTGTTTTACAAATTGGAATTAAAATTGTTGACAAAAAAATACGACAATTAAATCAATCTAAAGAAAATACTCATGTCAAAGTGGAAGAAAAATTCTAACATTTGTATTTTTCATACATTTTTTTACAACACTAATATTTCTTCATTCCACACCTGGATTTGCCTATTATTATTATTATTATTTTCAAAATTCTTCAAGCTCTGTCAAATTGGTTGTTGATCATTGCCAGACAACCACTTTCAGATATTGCCATAGATTTTCAAACAGATTTAATTGAAAACTGTAACTCGGCCACTCCGGAACATTCACCCTCTTCTTGGTAAGCAACTCCAGTGTTGATTTGGCTTTATGTTTTAGGTTATTGTCCAGCTGAAGGGTGAATTCATCTCCCAGTGTCTGGTGGAAAGCAGACTGAACCAGGTTATTCTCTAGGATTTTTCCTGTGCTTAGCTCCATTCCGTGTCTTTTTTTGTTTGTTTTTATCCTGAAAAACTCCCCAACGATTACAAGCATACACATAACATGCTGCAGCCACCACTATGCTTGAAAATATGGAGGTACTCAGTAAATATGGTGGTACTCAGTAATGTGTTGTATTGGATTTGCCCCAAACATAACACTTTGTATTCAGAACAAAAAGTTAATTGCTTTGCCACATGTTTTGCAGTATTACTTTTGTGCCTTGTTGTAAACAGGATGCATGTTTTGGAATATTTTTTTTATTCTGTACAGGATTTCTTCTTTTCACTCTGTCATTTGGGTTAATATTGTGGAGTATCTGCAAATGTTGTTGATCCATCCTCAGTTATCTCTTATCACAGCCATTAAATGCAAACTGTTTTAAAATCACCATTGACCTTGTAGTGGTTTCCTTCCTCTCTGGCAACTGAGTTAGGAAGGATGCCTTTATCTTTGTAGTGACTGGGTGTATAGATATTCAATAGGTCGCCTTTGCATGGCATTATTTAGGCTTGCCATAACAAAGGGGTTTAGTACTATTGATGTCTTGAGTCAATAGTATTCCACCAATTTGTTATGGAAAGCTTCAATAAGTTCATGAGTAAACATTTGCAGTTACTTAATCTTTTAATTTTTGATGAATTTGTAAAAATGTCAAACAATTCCACTTTGACATTATGGTGTATGCCAGTGATGGCAAATCTCAATTTAAAATTCAGGCTGTACCCCAACAAAATGTGGAAAAAGTCAAGGGGTGTGACGAATACTTTCTGAAGGCACTGTATGTGGGGCACTGCCTCAGAGGAAAAACTCCCCAAATCAACTGAGTTAATGTTGTTTCTCTCTCTCACGGTCTCCCTCTCTCCCCTTCCCTGTATCTCTCTCTCTCTCTCTCTCTCCCACGCTCTCTCTCTCTCTCTTTAGGCGTAAAACCCTCCTGAGATGTTCTCAGTGTAAGGTAGCGCGGTATTGTGACGTCACCTGCCAGGTAAGCAGCCCAACCAGAAGTTGTCTCTCATTTTGTCCATTGCTGTTTCCACTCATTCAAGTACCTAAAGAAAGGGAAGATGGATGTGAAAGAAATAACCCTATTGTAGAGGAACAATAGATCTAGGGATGTGTGTGTGTGTGTGTGTGTGTGTGTGGTGTAACATCTGAGACTGACCCAATTCCTACATCAACACATGTCACCTAATGAAATGAATGACACAATGCTGCCCACTGCTGCTCCCCATATAAACTGGTTTCTATTACACAACAGGTGTGTGTCTGTGACAAGTGGGTGCTCCTCTACCTCGTCCTTCTGTGTAGTGTTTCCCCTAGATTATTTCCAGGCGTGGTGCAAAGCAACATCCAGCCCCTGTTGCACCAAAATTGAAATCAACACAAGTCTTGTATAGTGCAAACACTGCCTCTGTGTAAATTAGAATTTGACATGCACAGATCTCAAGCCAACACTGTATATTCACCTTTTAGCCATCTTTCTTTCACATCGACGCTAACATTTACATTTACATTTAAGTCATTTAGCAGATGCTCTTATCCAGAGCAACTTACAAATTGGTGCATTCACCTTATGATATCCAGTGGAACAACCACTTTACAATAGTGCATCTAAATCTTTTTTGGGGGGGGTTAGATTACTTTATCCTATCCCAGGTATTCCTTAAAGAGGTGTGGTTTCAGGTGTCTCCGGAAGGTGGTGATTGAACCTTTACATTTAAGGTCACTTTATTGGTCAATTGCACACGAGGTCCTACCAAAATTTGACTTCTGCTTTTTATCCCCCCCCAACTGTAACCTTATACTGATAGTGTAACCCTTAACCCTAGTGTAGCCTCCTCCTCTCTGATATGAAATGTCACCGTTCACCTCTGATTTCCCGCTAACAAACGCACCCTGACTTCCCATCCCACTCACTCGCACACGCATGCACGCACACGGCCACACACGCACACTGATGCACATCTGCCTGTGTGTGTTTTGTAAAGTACATACATTTTTTCCCCCCCTCTCTTCCGCTTCACGTTGCCTTAACTTCTATTTTCAAGAGTTCATTCCCTTCAGTTCTTTCCAAATCTCTCGACGCCTTTTCAGTTTGTACTGGTCCTATTCCTATATCTTTTCTATCCATATGAAAACGAATAAAATATATTTTTTTAAAAGATGTGTTTTCTCTCCAGAAACAGGCATGGTCGGACCATAAGAGGGAGTGTAAATGTCTCCGCAGCCTCCATCCCAGAATCCCCACTGACTCTGTCCGTCTGGCAGCCAGAATCATCTTTAGATTGGTACGCCTCCCCTGACTCGCTCAATGATTGGTTCAATGTCCCTAATTGACTGGTCAATCTGTTTTTCAATCCAGTCAATTCAGGAAGTGATTTGAAACTCATTTCAGAAGTTGAAAAATACTCACAGAAAATGAAGATAGAATTGAGCCCAACCCTTTACTAGGGTTAATAGACCTGGATGAGAAAGGTTGTTTCATTTTTAGACGGTTCTCATGATAAGTTATCTCATTTAGTTTTACACTTCTTCCTCTTTTACCATTTTCCTCTTCTGTTTTTCCGCCATTTCTACCTCCTACCTCTCTCTCTGTCTCTCTCTGTCTCTGTCTCTGTCCCTGTCCCTTCCTTTAGTTGAGTCCATCGCAGACTTCTCCGGGGCTGTGTTCTTTAGAGGAGCATGAGTCACGTAAGTCTCTCACCTCCCCTACAAAAGTGACATTCAATACTTTGTTTTGCCTTTCTCTTCTAACAAAACTATATATATATATATATATATATATATATATATATATATATATATATATATATATATATATATATATATATATTACTGCTCAAAAAATAAAGGGAACACTTAAACAACACAATGTAACTCCAAGTCAATCACACTTCTGTGAAATCAAACTGTCCACTTAGGAAGCAACACTGATTGACAATACATTTCACATGCTGTTGTGCAAATGGAATAGACAACAGGTGGAAATTGTAGGCAATTAGCAAGACACCCCCAATAAAGGAGTGGTTCTGCAGGTGGGGACCACAGACCACTTCTCAGTTCCTATGCTTCCTGGCTGATGTTTTGGTCACTTTTGAATGCTGGCGGTGCTTTCACTCTAGTGGTAGCATGAGACGGGGTCTACAACCCACACACCCAAGTAGTGCAGCTCATCCAGGATGGCACATCAATGCGAGCTGTGGCAAGAAGGTTTGCTGTGTCTGTCAGCGTAGTGTCCAGAGCATGGAGGCGCTACCAGGAGACAGGCCAGTACATCAGGAGACGTGGAGGAGGCCGTAGGATGGCAACAACCCAGCAGCAGGACTGCTACCTCCGCCTTTGTGCAAGGAGGAGCAGGAGGAGCACTGCCAGAGCCCTGCAAAATGACCTCCAGCAGGCCACAAATGTGCATGTGTCTGGCCAAACGGTCAGAAACAGACTCCATGAGGGTGGTATGAGGGCCCGACGTCCACAGGTGGGGGTTGTGCTTACAGCCCAACACCGTGCAGGACGTTTGGCATTTGCCAGAGAACACCAAGATTGGCAAATTCGCCACTGGCGCCCTGTGCTCTTCACAGATGAAAGCAGGTTCACACTGAGCACATGTGACAGACGTGACAGAGTCTGGAGATGCCGTGGAGAATGTTCTGCTGCCTGCAACATCCTCCAGGATGACCGGTTTGGCGGTGGGTCAGTCATGGTGTGGGGTGGCATTTCTTTGGGGGGCCACACAGCCCTCCATGTGCTCGCCAGAGGTAGCCTGACTGCCATTAGGTACCGAGATGAGATCCTCAGACCCCTTGTGAGACCATATGCTGGTGCGGTTGGCCCTGGGTTCCTCCTAATGCAAGACAATGCTAGACCTCATGTGGCTGGAGTGTGTCAGCAGTTCTTGCTAGAGGAAGGCATTGATGCTATGGACTGGCCCGCCCGTTCCCCAGACCTGAATCCAATTGAGCACATCTGGGACATCATATCTCGCTCCATCCACCAACGCCACGTTGCACCACAGACTGTCCAGGAGTTGGTGGATGCTTTAGTCCAGGTCTGGGAGGAGATCCCTCAGGAGACCATCCGCCACCTCATCAGGAGCATTCCCAGGCGTTGTAGGGAGGTCATACAGGCACGTGGAGGCCACACACACTACTGAGCCTCATTTTGACTTGTTTTAAGGACATTACATCAAAGTTGGATCAGCCTGTAGTGTGGTTTTCCACTTTAATTTTGAGTGTGACTCCAAATCCAGACCTCCATGGGTTGATAAATTGGATTTCCATTGATTATTTTTGTGATTTTGTTGTCAGCACATTCAACTATGTAAAGAAAAAAGTATTTAATAGCATTATATCATTCATTCAGATCTACGATGTGTTATTTTAGTGTTCCCTTGAATTTTTTGAGCAGTGTGTGTATATATATATTTTTTTATATAATATATATTTTTTTTACATTTAAGTCATTTAGCAGACGCTCTTATCCAGAGCGACTTACAAATACACACATACACACACACACACACACACACACACACACACATATGGAAATATACAGAGTCAATCACATCTCCTCCACAGTTGTTTACATCTATAATTTTCAAACACAAACATCAACTCAGACAGCAGGAGAAGTCCTTTCTAGCCTGGCCAGGGTGGGACATAGCCTGGCCAGGGTGGGACATCTACAGGGGGTGTTTACATGTTGTCCCCAGGTCTCAGATTAAGTACACAACGTCAGCTACAGGACTAGGTGTTGGTTAGACGCCACCGACAAAGTGGGGACATAATCAAACACTGTATCAGACATAATGGGGACATTAGACATGATGAGGACAGTGTCAGACATAATGGGGACATTAGACATGATGAGGACAGTGTCAGACATAATGGGGACATTAGACATGATGAGGACAGTGTCAGACATAATGGGGACATTAGACATGATGAGGACAGTGTCAGACATAATGGGGACATTAGACATGATGAGGACAGTGTCAGACATAATGGGGACATTAGATATGATGAGGACAGTGTCAGACATAATGGGGACATTAGACATGATGAGGACAGTGTCAGACACAGTGGGGACATTAGACATGATGAGGACAGTGTCAGACATAATGGGGACATGAGGACAGTGTCAGACACAGTGTGGACAGTAGTAGGGGCGAAAGGAGAAGTTGTCTGTCTGGCTCAAACCTGTGGCTCTCTTCCAGTCTCTTAGTCCAGCTAGCAGCTTCCCACAACATGGGAATATAACCAGAGCATCACTCCTCATGAAATATACAGGAAGTGGTCAACAAGGCAGCTCAGATGTGACCAAAGCATTCTTCTCATTATAATAGTGATCATGAAGTCTCTGTTTTGACTGTGTTGGTCGACTAACATGCAGATACTGTATATGGTAGAAGCAGTGTGGTGTAGGTGACCATAACTAGTGTTAATGGACCCAGGTTATTTCACATGTCATTATCAGAAACCAAGATGGCGGCAGAGAGACCCCTCCAAGTTCCTACCGTGGAAAACACTAGGAAGGGAAAGGGAAGGAGAATAATAGTCACCACCACTAGATTATGGTTTCTGAAGATTTTTTATTTTAATTGTCTTTTTTTATTTAACCCGGGGAAACCCATTGAGATCAGGTTCTCATTTACAAGGGTGCCCTAGAAACAATAAATCAACATGGTCAGTCTCAATACAACACTATACATTTACAATTACACATTAGAACAAATGCAATTCAAAAGCAACAGATACAATTACACATTAGAACAAATGCAATTCAAAAGCAACAGATACAATTACACATCCATCAACGCATCAGTCAACACAAGTGCAGTTACAGTGCATTCGGAAAGTATTCAGACCCCTTCCCTTTTTCCACATTTTGTTTCGTTACAGCCTTATTCTAAAATGTATTAAATACATGTTTTTCCTCATCAATCTACACACAACACCCCATAATGACAAAGCAAAAACAGGTTTTTAGAAATGTTTGCAAATGTATTACAAATAAAAACAGAAATACCTTATTTACGTAAGTATTCAGACCCTTTGCTATGAGACTCGAAAATGAGCTCAAGTGCATCCTGTTTCTATTGATCATCCTTGAGATGTTTCTACAACTTGATTGGAGGCCACCTGTGGTAAATTCAATTAATTGGACACTATTTGAAGGCGTATACCTGTCTATATAAGGTCCCACAGTTGACAGTGCATGTCAGAGCAAAAACCAAGCCATGAGGTCAACGGAATTGTCTGTAGAGCTCTGAGACAGGATTATGTCGAGGCACAGATCTGGGGAAGGGTACAAAACATTTCTGCAGCATTGAAGGTCCCCAAGAACACAGTGGCCTCCTCCATCATTCTTAAATGGAAGAAGTTTGGAACCACCAAGACTCTTCCTGAGCTGGCTGCCCGGCCAAACTACCAATCGGGGGACCAATCGGGGGAGAAGGGCCTTGGTCAGGGAGGTGACAACCATCTCTGCAGCACTCCACCAATCAGGCCTTTATGGTAGAGTGGACAGGCGGGAGCCACTCCTCAGTAAAAGGCACATGACAGCCCAGTTGGAGTTTGCCAAAAGGCACCTAAAGGAATCGGTACATGAGAAACGATATTGTCTGGTCTGATGAAACCAAGATTGAACTCTTTGGCCTGAATGCCAAGCATCATGTCTGGAGGAAACCTGGCACCATCCCTACGGTGAAGCATGGTGGTGGCAGCATCATGCTTTGGGGATGTTTTTCAGCGGCAGGGACTGGGAGACTAGTCAGGATCAAGGGAAAGATGAATGGTGCAAAGTACAGAGATCCTTGATGAAAACCTGCTGCAGAGCGCTCAGGACCTCAGACTGAGGCGAAGGTTCACCTTCCAACAGGACAACAACCCTAAGCACACAGCTGGACTTGAACTCGATCGAACATCTCTGGAGAGACCTGAAAATAGCTGTGCAGCAATGCTCCCCATCCAACCTGACAGAGCTTGAGAGGAACTGCAGAGAAGAATGGGAGAAACACCCACCAAATACAGGTGTGTGCCAAGCTTGTCGCGTCACACCCAAGAAGACTCGGGGCCGTAATCGCTGCCAAAGGTGCTTCAACAAAGTACAGAGTAAATGGTCTGAAGACTTATGGAAATTTGATATTTCAGTTTTGTATTTGTAATAAATTTGCCAAAAATTTCTACAAACCTGTTTTTGCTTTGACGGTATGGTGTGTTGTGTGTAGATTGATGAGTGAAAAAAAAACTATTTAATCAGTTGTAGAATAAGGCTGTAACGTAACTAAATACGGAAAAAGTGAAAGGGTCTGAATACTTTCCCGAAAGCACTTTAAGCATTTTCAGTAATGTCACTATGGTGGAGAGCACCCACGCAGAAATGGAGACTAAGTTGGATTTCCTAATGGAGCGATTACTCTGGTACCACAGAAGTTGTGCTGTCATCACATATCTCTCCAGGGGGATGCACATCATCCAGAAAATGTTGACAAAGAATAAGAGAAAGGCATGTTACGTAGAATGTTTGAGTAAATCCTAACGGTTGTCCCCTGGTTATGAAATGCACAGCCCTGATATTTAAGACCTAGATGAGATCTGAGATGAGAAGATGGATGACAAATATAACGGGAGCCACGTTAGTAGCTCCTGACGTTAACAGAGTATAGCTAGCCACATAGATAGCAGGCAGAGCGACACAGTACAATATGAAATCAATGGTCGCTTCGAACACTCATTGAGACTGACTATTCATGTTCAGGAGATCTTAAGATCTTTTTTTTCAGAACAGAATACCATATCTAAGGAGTAATGGAACATATCGTTTGACGTATGCTCCGTTTAAATTTTAGAGTTCAAGTTTATGTGAGAAGTTCCTAGTGTCGTTTGTGTCGTGCATCTCGTCTTCTATGTAGAATCTCATGTGATATCCATAGCTGAAGTACCTGTCATGTAGGCTTGACTTATTTGTGTTCTGTGTATTAAACTGTGATTAACAAACTGCAGCTCGTCAGTTTGGGTTGTTGATCGTCTCATGTGTATATCATATTATTTGTGTATTTTATGTTTTCAAGTGTTCCAAAATATATGAGCGTTTAACCTCTGCATATTTGTGGTACTTGTACAGTGCCTTCAATAAGTATTCTCTAGACTTATTCCACATTTTGTGTTACAGCCTTAATTCAAAATGTATTAAATATATTTTTTTCTGATCCATCTTCACAAAATACCTCATAATGATAAAGTGATTTAAAAATAAATAAATGATTAAATACAGAAATATCAATTTTATATACGTATTCACACCTCTGTACCCCACAGTTGACAGTGCACATCAAAGCAGAAACTACACTATGAAGTCCAAGGAACTGTCCATAGATCTCTGAAAGAGAATTGTGATGAGGCATATATCCGGGGAAGGATATTAAACAATTTCTAGAGTGTTGAAAGTTTCCAAGAACACCGTGATCTCCATTATTGGGAAATTGAAAAAAAAAAATGAAACTGCCCAGACTCTGCCTAGCGCTGGCCGTCCGACCAAACCGGGTGAGAAGGACCTTGGTCAGAGTTGACCAAGAATCTAATGACCACTCTGACAGAACTACGGAGTTCCTTGGCTGAGATGGGAGAGCCTCGCAAAAGGACAACAGTTTCTACAGCACTTCACCAATCTGGGTTTTATTGGAGACTGGCCAGACAGAAGCCACTCCTGAGAGAAAGGCACATGTCAGCACGCCTGGAGTTTACAAAAAGGCACGTGAAAGACTTGGAGCATAATATACAGGCAAATCCGAAAGATTCTGTTTTATGGCTCATCCCAAACCATCACACTTTGTTGAGGTTGGGTGATTGTGGAGACCAGGTCATCTGATGCAGCACTCATCACTCTTCTTCTTGGTCAAATAGCCCTTACACAGCCTGGAGGTGTGTTGGGTCACTGTCCTGTTGAAAAACAAATCATATTCCCACTAAGCGCAAACCAGATGGGATGGCGTATCGCTGCAGAATGCTGTGGTAGCCATGCTGGTTAAGTGTGTTTTGAATTCTAAATAAATCACCGACAGTGTCACGAGCAAAGCACCATCACTCCACCTTATTCATGCTTCATGGTGGGAACTACATATGCAGATATCATCCATTCACCTACTCTGTGTCACAAAGACACAGCGGTCAGAACCAAAAATCTCCAAGTTGAACTACAGATCAAAGGACAGATTTCCACCGGTCTATTGTCCATTGCTCCAGTTTCTTGGCACAAGCAAGTCTCTTCTTCGTAGTGGTTTCTTTGCAGCAATTTGACCACGAAGGCCTGATTCTCCTCTGAATAGTTGATATTGAGATGTGTCTGTTACTTGAACTCTGAAGCATTTATTTGGGCTGCAATTTCTGAGGCTGGTAACTTTAATGAACTTATCCTCTGCAGCAGAGGTAACTCTGGGTCTTCCTTTCCTGTGGTGGTCCTCATGAGAGCCAGCTTCGTCATAGCGCTTGATGGTTTTTGCGACTGCACTTGAAGAAACTTTCAAAGTTCTTGAAATTTTCCGGATTGACTGACCTTCCTGTTTTAAAGTAATGATGGACTGTCGTTTCTCTTTGCTTGTTTGAGCTGTTCTTGCCATAATATGGACTTTTACCAAATACGGCTATCTTCTGTATACTATATTTCATGGTGTTGATGGCTTCGCTATTATTCTATAACGTAGAACATAGTAAAAAGAAAGAAATAACCCTGGAATGAGTAGGTGTTCTAAAACTTTTGACCGGTAGTGTATGTGGATTAAAGCAGGGATTGGCGCATCCATTTTTGGTACCCACAGTTAGAGCCACTTGGTTGAGTTCATCCAATCTACACGTTTGGCTGAAGTTAGTCTCACCTTGAGTTGTTTATGTATGCCAGTGACAGCATCCACAATCTGTTGTTTACTTTTTCTACAGGCAGTAGCAAGCATGATATAGCATTGTCCCCCGAATGTCCATATCTTAACATTTCCCCAATGTTAGTGAAGCTGCACTACAAGCCTCAAAACTCGAAGCTATGCTTCGGTTCCCAAGAAAACCTTTCCCTAGTTTTTATTTTCAGCCCGAATGTAGTTATTTTTGCAAAAATATTGGAATGTTCTAATTCTCTGATACCTATGTATTAATAACCGGTGAGTTTGGTCACAGCTGACAATCTGCGTCTGTTGTTAAGATAGTGGCCGAGTTCCTGCCCGACTATATTGCTGACGCATGCCAGATCTTACAACGCCTGGATAGGTATTTTACATGTCAGTATTAGGAAGGTGTTCTTAATGTTTAGTACACTCAGTGTATTTTATAGCAATCTGGTGCCTGACGGCACAGTTGACGACGTGGCACGCAACCACTGGTTGATGAAATGCGCATCTAGTCACGAACTTGACCCTTAACCCAGTGTTTCTCAATCCTGGTCCTGGGGACCCAAAGGGGTGCACATGTTTGTATATGCCCTAGCACTATGCACCTCATTACACTAATCAGCTCATCATCAAACCTCTTTGATTGGTTGAATCAGGTGTGTAGTACTAGAGCGAAAACTAAACTGTGCACCCATTTTGGATCCCCAGGACCAGGAAAGAAACAGTGCTCTAACCTCATCCCTCAGCTGTTTACTCTAAAAAGTGGTCGTTAAATATTTTTTTATCCCAGACTGTAGACTTTATAGTAGACTGGTGAGCGACGTACATTCATTTTACCCCCAAAAACAACACTGTAGCAGGGTTTTAAACATCACTAAACAGAAACCTGTTAGACCGGTGTTTCCCCAACTCCACTCCTTGAGAACCCCCAACAGCACTCATTTTTGTTGTAGCCTCTGACAAACTCACCTGATTCAACTCATTGAGAGATTGATGATTAGTTTACAAGTTTAATCAGGTGTTCTTGTCCAGGGGCTACAATAAAAATGTGTGCTGTTGGGGGTGCTGGAGGACTGGAGTTGGACCATAGAGAATAGACAACAGACATTTTGATTGTTTCTGATGTGGTGATTAATTGTATTTATTTTACATTACTTCATTCTTTTCATGATAATTTTTTTTATTTCACCTTTTATTTAACCAGGTAAGCTAGTTGAGAACAAGTTCTCATTTACATCTGTGACCTGGCCAAGATAAAGCAGTGCGACATGAACTACAACGGAGTTACACATGGAATAATCAAGCGTACAGTCAATAACACAATAGAAAAAAAGAAAGTCTATATACAGTGTGTGCAAATGGCGTGAGGAGGTAGGCAGTAAATTGACCATAGTAGCAAAGTAATTACAATTTAGCAGATTAACACGAGTGATAAATGAGCAGAGCCCTAAGTCCTGAGGCATGGTCCATCTGGCCTGATGACTCCTTGCTGTCCCCAGTCCACCTGGCCGTGCTGCTGCTCCAGTTTCAACTGTTCTGCCTGCGGCTATGGAATCCTGACCTGTTCACCGGACGTGCTACATGTCCCAGACCTGCTGTTTTCAACTCTCTAGAGACAGCAGGAGTGGTAGAGATACTCTGAATGATTGGCTATGAAAAGCCAACTAACATTTACTCCTGAGGTGCTGACCTGTTGCACCCTCGACATCCACTGTGATTATTATTATTATTTGACCCATCTTGGCCATGTTTAGTTATAATCTCCACCCGGTACAGCCAGAAGAGGACTGGCCACCCCCCATAGCCTGGTTCCTCTCTAGGTTTCTTCCTAGGTTCTGGCCTTTCTAGGGAGTTTTTCCTAGCCACCGTGCTTCTACACCTGCATTGCTTGCTGTTTGGGGTTTTAGGCTGGGTTTCTGTACAGCACTTTGAGATATCAGCTGGTGTAAGAAGGGCTTTATGAATAAATTTGATTTGATGTGCAAGTAGAGATACTGGAGTGCAAAAGAGCAGAAAAGTAAGTAAAAACAATATGGGATTGAGGTAGGTAGATTGGGTGGGCTATTTACAGATGGGCTATGTACAGCTGCAGTGATCGGTTAGCTGCTCGGATTTAAAGTTAGTGAGGGAAATATAAGTCTCCAGCTTCAGCGATTTTTGCAATTCGTTCCAGTCACTGGCAGCAGAGAACTGGAAGGAAAGGTGGCCGAAGGAGGAATTGGCTTTGGGGATGAACAGTGCTACGGGTGGGTGTTGTTATCGTGACAAGTGAGCTGAGATAAGGCGGAGCTTTACCTAGCAGAGACATAGATAATAAGACCTGCATAAGTATGAACATTTTGTAATATACTTCAACACATTACTACTATAGCACGAAATATTGATCAGCCCAATACATTGAGCTTTTCATGATATACTGTTGACACCATTCTGAATCAGGTCATATTTATTTCTGTAAATCAAGTGTCATTTGTAGTAGTTACTTATAGGATAGCCGATGTTGTGCGCACCTCTCTCTCTACTCTTCTTTCTCTGTGTCTCTCTGTGTGGATCGTTACCGGTCTTCCTCTCAGCAACAAATATAGCATAGTTATTTTTTCCCTCTTCATACTTACATGTTGATTACTTACCAGGAAATATGAATAATGCGAAAACAAAGACCGACCATGTCACTGTGCACATGTGGCTCCGCTGACCGCTCTTTCTCCTGTACAGATCTGTGTGATATGGGAGAGGAGAGGAGGGAGGGTCTGTCTCAGCTGAGCTCCATGCTCCAGCTCTACATCCAACAGGAAGTCCCTAACATCACGCAGGAACTACCCACCGTGGACCCCCTCAGCCTGCTGGCCAAGGTAGATCACTGCAGCTGTGTGTGTGTGCGTGCATGTGTGTGTGGCTTGCATGCATGCGAGACAGACAAACATAGAATGATGTGAAACAAGATGGAGTAGTGAAGAGGCAGGACCCACACTATCGTACCCAGTCTCTCTCACTGCAGCCTTTTTCTCTGCGCTGTTGGTGGGCTGGTCATACCTTCACATATGTCTAAAAGATTCCCAGCAGGCCTGATGTGTAAATGGTGTGTGTTTGTAGACAGTAAAAGTGTTGTTCCTGGTATTCCTGATGATCTCAATGTGTTTCTCAGCATGAAACCGGACCTCTCTCCTCCCAGGTCTTTAACGTGCAGCTGCTCTCCACTCATGTACTTCTCTAGGCTGTTTCTTAATCAGGTGTGTGTGTGTGTGTGTGTGTGTGTGTGTGTGTGTGTCGCATGAGTATACATTTATGTGTGAGATTAACTGGTGTGAAACAGCTGTTGCTTTTTATATTATATGGCTAGCTAGCCTTCTGGGCCCGTCTCTGTCGTATAAACCATCTCACACCAAGACCTGGTTCTGATTACCATCACTGTTCAAATAGCAAACATACACATGTGTTTGTGTGCGTCACTCGTGTGTCAGAGAGAGACAGATGCTCCCTAAAGTGAATCCTTCTGTGGAACTCCACATCTACATAATGCAAATCAGTCCAACTTTAGTCCAGAGTTCCTGGACAGAGAAGGTGAGTTAAGGGGAGAGCAGAAGGAAGGGGGTGGACAGACGGGGATGGACGGACGGACAATGTGACCGTCAGACGGATGGACTGACAGACAGGCAGACAAAAATAGCTGAATGACATGTATAATATCAGACAGGATTCACACTGCCCCTGGGATAACACACACACACATAGCTAGTCCCTTGGAAAAAAGGGCTCTCTTAGAGATGAATGGGATGTTTCACTTTAATAAAAAAATTGTCATGCGAATTGAGGCTGTTCTGAGAGCAAAAGGGGGTTACAAACACAATATTAGGAAGGTGTTCCTATGTTTTGTACACTCAGTGACCAGTTTATTAGGTACATCTAGAACTGGGTCAGAACCCCTTTGCCTCCAGAACAGCCTGAATTCTTTGGGGCATGGAAACAGTGCTCAATTGGTATCAAGGACCCTAACGAGTAACAGGAAACCATTCCCCACTGCCACCAGCCTGTACCGTTGACACCAGGCAGGATGGGGCCATGGGCTCATGCTGCTTACACCAAATCCTGATTCTGCCATCAGCATGACCCAACTGGAATCCGGATTCGTCGGAGCAGGCAATGTTTTTCCACTCCTCAATTGTCCAGTGTTGTTGATCGCGTGCCTACTGGAGCTGCTGCTTCTTGTTTTTAGCTGATAGGAGTGGAACCTGGTGTGGTCGTCTGCTGCAATAGCCCATCCGTGGGCACGAGTTGTGTGTTCCGAGATGCCGTTCTGCACACCACCGTTTTCATTGCGTCGTTATTTGCCTGTTTGTGGCCCGCCTGTTAGCTTGCACGATTCTTGCCATTCTCCTTTTTTATCTCTCATCAACAAGCTGTTTTCGCCCACAGGACTGTTACTGACTGGATGTTTTTTTTGTTTGTCGCACCATTCTCGGTAAACCATAGATACTGTCGTGCGTGAAAAGCCTAGGAGACCAGTTGTTTCTGAGATACTGGAAACGGCGCGCCTGGCACCGACTATCATACCACGCTCAAAGCCGCTTAGGTCACTCGTTTTGCCAATTCTATCGTTCAATCGAACAGTAACTGAATGCCTCGATGCCTGTCAACCTGCTTTCACAAGCCACGGCCATGTGATTCACTGTCAATAGGAGAGAACCATTTTCATGAACGGGGTGGTGTACCTAATAAACTGTTCACTAAGTGTGTTAGAATATTACTATTTTTAACACATTAATTTGATTAATAAAATGTTTAATCAGTCTTCCTCAAATGGTCTGGAGAATGAAGGAAATGATGGTGCACTCTTTGCGAGAGGGAGGGAATCTGATTTGATTAATCCTCAACTCAAGGCTCAGACTCTTCATTTTAGGATAAAGTGGAGTTAGCCTGCCCCAGAGCAGGTTACGTTTGAAGGATTTGTTGCCATAGAAATGTACCTGGTGTCGTGACTTTACATTCATTAATTATTTAATCCACTAACGATGTTTAATTGTTATCCAATTTAAATTAATCATGTAACACTTAACTCATTAGGATTTGGGGCACCACGGAAGAGGTTGTTTTAGAGTCACCATCTCCTGAATTAAACTCTAAGGTATATCTATTACATCGATGAACAGTCATCTTATAAATCTTATCATATCCTCATTCTGACAGTCATAATCACATGCATCTGCAAAAACCACAGCCTTGCTCATGATTCAGTACTACACCAATTGGTTTAATTATTTACTAGCTAACTAAATAATAACACAGAATAAACATACACCCTTTACATGAGATAAAGGTCCCTAGCGGACTGACACAATATGGCATTTTACCCAACGACATGGGGAGAGAGAAAGGGACACTTATCGTGGATACATTCTGTAACTATTCTCACAATCATATAGTTTGCACACGAACCGCCGCCCGTTCAAAATAAGAAATCATGAATGTATTTACGTGTGGGTGCTGTTGTCCGTTGTGTAGTCCTGAACATAACTACAGAGTTCACTCTTCCATTCGCTCCTGAAGCTGCTTATTTGAAGATAAGCCAGTCGTGACGATGGTTCCAGTGCGGTGATGAGAGTAGTGTACTATGGGGATTTGAGACTTGTAGTAGGATGGGATGGTTTGAAGAGTTTGAGATATTTGACTCAGGACAGCTAATCAGCTGTACCAGTGATTGTCTGAGAGGGGAGTTTTATGCCTCTTCCTCCTCGTGTTGGTAGTCAGGATTTCGACCACTTCAGACGTGGGCTGCAGCTCCCCATCTTTCCTGGCCTAAAGAAAGGTGAGTTTATTTCTTCACCTTGTGTTGAGGTTCAAAGTTCCAACCATTTCAGACATGTAGCTATCGCTCCACGCTTTTCTGGTCTAATGTTAATTTCGTTACCAAGGCTTTTTATGCACACTGGCCAAAGGGGACGTCTCCTAACGTCTGACACGTCTTCTGACCTCACTCGGGGCGTGGCTACTTAATGTGCAAAGGATATGATTAGAAGTTCCTAAAATCATATTAATATCATAACAAAAATACTTCATTTTCATATCCTATGCACAACGCATTGGATGGAAACTTGACAGGTAAAGGGGGTATCCTTTTCAATTTACTCTTTTGTCCATAAAGTTTTTAATGACATCACAAAATTAAAAACAATATGACATTAGTTTTCTACAACTCCCCACTGACCAGTCCCCACAGTCTTTGTTAGAATTATTGTTCCATTATGTACTTTTTTGACATTTTTATAGTTTTGGGTGGGCAAAAGTCTGGAGACAAGACATTCCTTTAGGCAATACTGGAGGGTAGAGTGAGAGTCCTCTCCCGCTTAATTTACGACCGGGTGAGGTGTCAAAACCCCACACCAGTTCTCTCCTCCCCTCTGCGGGTGAGAGAAGGCCTGGTTATTGGCAGCCATTGCCAAGCTGATCTGACCCAATATGATCCTCACAGGACAGTCATGACACTGGCTGAAAGGTGATCCACTTTTGTGTCAACGGTTATTCCGAGTTGAACTCAGAATTTACCAAAGCTAGCTCGTCAAACTCCTCTATCCCGCGTCGTAGTACACCCCTCTGATTTGTAAAGAGTATGTTTTTGTACACAGTTAAGGTGTGTTGTTCCTGGTATTTCTGATGATCTCGTTGTGTTTCTCAGCATGAAACCGGAACTCACTCTTCAACCTGCAGCTGCTCTCCACTCATGTACTTCTCTAGTCAGGCATAGGTGTGTGTGTGTGTAATGTGTGTGTAATGTATCTGTTTTTTTGTTGTGTGTGTGTGAGAGAGGGCGTTTAAATGAATGTCTTGTTTAAATTGTTTATTTACAGTTGTGTGATTTGTTAGACTTTTGTGTGTTATGCCAGACTAGAATTGGAACCAGATAGGGGGTTTGTTAAGGTGATGGTCTTGTCAGGGACGCACAAACAACTTGTGTGAATGTACATTTGTGTGTGTGTGTGTGTGTGTTAGGTTGTGTGTGTGAGATGAACTGTTATAAAAAGCAACAGCTGTTTTATATTATATAGCTAGCTAGCCTTCTGGGCCTGTCTCTGTCTTATAAACCTTCTCACACCAAGACCTGGTTCTGATTACCATCACTGTTCAAATAGCAAACATAAACACGTGTGTGTGTGTCTGAGTGACTCGTGTCAGAGAGAGACAAAGACGCTCTCTACAGTGAGTCCTTCTGTGGAACTCCACATCCTATAGTGCAAAAGGGAGAGAGGTACAGACCGACGGGCGGACAGAACTGGTCTGATAAGGCTGAGGCAACATGGAAGGAAGGTAGAATCTCCATTACAAATCTCCATTACAAATGCGTCTCTTCCCCGAACGAATAGTTTAATATCAGACAGGATTCACACTGGCCCTGGGATAACACATGCACACTCTCTGGGATGACCTGGCTTTCCCTAGGGATGAGTGGGTGTTTGTGTGTTTTCACTGTTATTGTATTTATTTATTCGTTATTAAGTCAAAATTATCCTCAGCCTTGACTGGTGTGGAGGAGGAATTCCCAATTAGTGTAGGATAGAAAAAGTGTCTGTGGAGATGAGAAAAACGGGAAAATCCTGATTTTTAAACAGGAATGATCCGATGGGACCTCTGTTACATTCCGACGGAGGAAAAGAGCGATGGAGAGAGCGAGATGGACAGAGGAGTATCGACTCGTTTAATTAAAGTTGCAGAGCGAGGGTTGGTTATCACCCTGGAGAAAGGGAGCGGCAGAAAGGGAGAGAAAGAGAGATTGTGTGTGAGAGAGTTGTTGAAACAGAGTACTCCATGCATTCATGAGCACAGATAGAATATATTCTTCTGTAAGGTTCTGTTACTGTTGGAATCTTTTCAGCTCTTATTTGACTTGCTTGGTTTCTTTTGGTTTCTGAAGAATAACTGAGTAAATTATCCTATGCAATGGGGTGCTGACTGGACGAACATACAGCTCAGAGTTATTTTGGTTTTGGTCAATAACTGATATCTCATACTTGGCGAGGGTTAACGAGAGATGAATGGAGAGAAGAAGGAGAGAGAGAGATGAAGCGGCAGACAGAAAATGGCAGGTCTGTATCCATCTACCCCGGGAGAAAAAGAGAGCTGGAGAGTCGGGGAGCGAGACCACCCACTCAGACGCGTGTGTGTGTATGTGCGCGTAGTGTCTGGCCTTTTGCACTTTGCCCTTTGAACATACGTGTGACATATGTTGGCATCAGGTCTGGGACACTCCTCCTCATCACTCACTCTCTCTTTCACTTTTCCCTCCTTTCATCTCTCCCTTCCCCCAGGCTGAATATTGCCTTTGGTCTCATTCAGTAATAATATGGTGTGGCTGCCTGAGGGAGGGCCAGTGCAGACACACTCATAATTACCCTTGAGGTCATTGAGGTCAATGGCCATACGGCAGACCACCAAATCATATACTGGTATAGACACACACCACATACAGTATTCCTGATAATCCAATGATGGGAACGTGGAGTTGACAGTGGGAGAGAACCACAGCACCTGGGAATGATGGCTGTTGGATGGAATACTACACTGTTTCAGCTCCATGGAATTACCACTAATTCTCATAGTTTATTATGGTATGTCCAGTATTCCGTGGCAGTGTTTCTTAACCTTTTCTTATACCAGGGCATGGTCTTTTCTGGGCAAGGAACAGGCAAGCTATGGCCCTTCCTCCTTGGGTTTATATTAAAACTAACACTATAGATCTAATTAAATGAGTGTCAGGCTTCTGACCAACTGAGGGACCGCTCAGCATTATCCTAGGGACCAGTAGGGGCCCCCGGACCGCAGGTTGAGCAACACTGCTCCCTGGCCTCCCTGTCATTTGATCCCAGGTGCTTGGTAGCACCTCGGTATAGGCAGGGAAACTTCACCTGATAGTAGCTGAATGTAACATGAATACAATACACTATCATGTTATTATGTAGCTGTAACCAATGCTAGGCTTATGTCCGTGATAATTAACTGATATTAAATCCTCTCAATGAAGAGACACTGAAAACGTTCAGAGAGCTGAGGGCCGTAGGTAGTAGTTTGCACATACACACACACACACACACACACACACACACACACACACATCGGGACCAAGGCAATGTGCATTGTTCCACAGTGACTTCCTGTGGGAGAGGAAATTATGCACCTCCGCTGTCCCATCAACCTCTCCTTCTCGCCCCACTGACCTAGCACACACACACACACACACACACACACACACACACTATAGCATCAAATCAAATTTTATTGGTCACATACACGTGATTAGCAAATGTTATTGCGGGTTTAGCCAAATTCTTGTGCTTCTAGCTCCGACAGTGCAGTAATGGCTAACAAATTACACAACATATACCCAATACACACACATCTAAGTAGGTATGAATTAAGACTATATACATATATGGATGAGCGATGTCAGAGCGGAATGGACTAAGATATAGTATAGAAAACAGTATATGAGATGAGTAATGCAAAATATGTAAACATTAAGTGACTAAGATACTGTAGAAGTATAGAAAACAGTATATACATATGAGATGAGTAATGCCAGATATGTAAACATTATTAAAGTGACTAGTGTTCCATTCCTTAAAGTGGCCAGTGATTTCTAGTCTATGCCTATAGACAGCAGCCTCTAATGTGCTAGTGATGGCTGTTTTAACAGTCTGATGGCCTTGAGATAGATGCTGTTTTTCAGTCTCTCGGTCCCAGCTTTGATGCACCTGTACTGACCTCGCCTTCTTGATGATAGCGGGGTGGTTGTGGGCTTGGGTGGTTCATGTCCTTGATGATCATTTTGGCCTTCCTGTGACTTTGGGTGCAGTAGGTGTCCAGGAGGGCGGGTAGTTTGCCCCCGGTAATGCATTGGGCAGACCGCACCACCCTCTGGAGAGCCCTGCGGTTGCGGGCGGTGCAGTTGCCGTACCAGGCGGTGATACAGCCCGACAGGATGCTTTCAATTGTGCATCTGTAAAAATCTGTGAGGGTTTTAGGTGACAAGCCACATTTCTTTAGCCTCCTGAGGTTGAAGTGGCATGACATCAGTGTTACTGTGACCTTGTACTAGTAACCTATATCTCTGTGGTTTCAGCACCAGACATATGCAACACACTATACTTTCACATAGCTTTATTCTATACCTGTATGTATTTTTATTTTTTTTTATTTTTTATTAGTCATTTAGCAGACGCTGTTATCCAGAGCGAATTACAGTAGTGAATGCATACATTTCATTTCATGCATTTTTTTATTTATTTTTTTGGTACTGGCCCCCCGTGGGAATCGAACCCACAACCCTGGCATTGCACACACCATGCTCTACCAACTGAGCCACAGGGAAGACCAGTATTGTAATGCAGCCTGTCATTCTCTATGCCACTAACAGGGGGCACTGTGTTCTCAGGTATGAGCCCACTCTCTTGTTTTAATTCTCTCTCTCTCTCGCTCTCTCACTCTCTCGCTCTCTCTCTCCATTTGTCTCTTTTTCTCTCTCTCCTGCTGGAATGTGTAGAGTAGATGAATAATACATGGGTGGATGGGGCAAGAGAGAAGGAGGGCTAAGAAAACATGTTTTAAAGATATGATTAGGTACCATGTTTTTGGAATGTTCCCTGTGTATAGGCACTTTATATGAGCTGAAGGTGTGTGTGGGTGGTAGAAGGCTCTGGTGAAAGGCTAGTGAGTTTTAGCTGTAAAATACCCCATTAAGATTCCACTCAGTTGCAGAGAGCCTTATTTGGTGTGAGTGTGAGCACTAGTTAATCATTCTTCATCTTAATAATACTACCTCCTCCTACCCATGTACTACTGCCCATGAAATTAAGCCTCGTCATTGTAATGTTCAGTGCCTTGCAAAAATATTCATGCCCATGGCGTTTTTCCTATTTTGTTGCATTACAACCTGTCATTTAAATTGATTTTTATTTGGATTTCATGTAATGGACATACACAAAATAGTCCAAATTGGTGAAGTGAAAATAAAAAAAATACGTTGTTTAAAATTTAAAAAAAAAAACGGAAAAGTGGTGCGTGTATATGTATTCACCCCTTTGCTATGAAGCCCCTAAATTAGATCTGGTGCAACCAATTACCTTCAGAAGTCACAAAATTAGTTAGATTGCACACAGGTGGACTTTTATTTAAGTGTCACATGATCTGTCACATGATCTCAGTATACATACACCTGTTCTGAAAGGCCCCAGAGTCTGCAACACCACTAAGCAAGGGGCACCACCAAGCAAGCGACACCATGAAGACCAAGGAGCTCTCCAAACAGGTCAGGGACAAAGTTGTGGAGAAGTACAGATCTGGGTTGGGTTATACAAAAATATCCAAAACTTTGAACATCCCACAGAGCACCATTAAATCCATTATTAAAACATTTAAAGAATATGGCACCACAACAAACCTGCCAAGAGAGGGCCACCCATCAAAACTCACAGACCAGGCAATGAGAGCATTAATCAGAGGCAAGAAATAGACCAAAGTTAACCCTGAAGGAGCTGCATCAAGGAAAAAGCTATGTCTGGCGCAAACCCAACACCTCTCATCATCCCGAGGACAGCATCCCCACAGTGAAGCATGGTGGTGGCAGCATCATGCTGTGGGGATGTTTTTCATCGGCAGGGACTGGGAAACTGGTCAGAATTGAAGGAATGATGGATGGCGCTAAATACAGGGAAATTCTTGAGGGAAACCTGTTTCAGTCTTCCAGAGATTTGAGACTGGGATGGAGGTTCACCTTCCAGCAGGACAATGACCCTAAGCATACTGCTAAAGCAACACTTGAGTGGTTTAAGGGGAAACATTTGAATGTCTTGTGGAATAGCCCAGTCAAAGCCCAGACCTCAGTCCAATTGAGAATCTGTGGTATGACTTAAAGATTGCAGTACACCAGCGGAACCCATCCAACTTGAAGGAGATGGCGCAGTTTTGCCTTGAAGAATGGGCAAGAATCCCAGTGGCTAGATGTGCCAAGCTTATAGAGACATACTCCAAGAGACTTGTTGCTGCAAAAGGTGGCAAAAAATATATATTTTGCATCTTCAAAGTGGTAGGCATGTGGTGTAAATCAAATGATACAAACCCCCCCCCAAAAAACAATTTTAATGCCAGGCTGTAAGGCAACAAAATAGGAAAAATTCCAAGGGAGGTGAATACTTAAGCAAGCCACTGTACCTTCACGTACTCAAGGGGATCAATGGGCGCGTTGGCCAGTCTGCGGGCTGTATTTTAGAGGCCCCCATATTGGTGGTGTAAAGAATTTTTTTGTTTGTTGCTTTTTTAAGCCAATTTCCTGGAATTCTACACATTTTGCCATGAAGCCGGGAGAAAATGTTGCAGTTTCAATGCTAATTTCCTGCAATTCTATACATTTTTCCATGGCTAATTGTGTTCTTTTGCTCAAACATAACAAAATCAAAACTGCTAAATTCAATGTTTTGGGAATTTTCAATTCTCTGTGACTGTCAAGTTTTTATTTTGATTGTTTGTTCTCACAGTTTAGTCAGTTAGGAAAGCTAAGGCTAGCTTTTTCAAACAGAAATTTGCATCCTGTAGCACTAATTCCAAAAAGTTTTGGGACACTAAAGTCCATGGAGAATAAAAGCACCTCCTCCCAGCTGCCCACCGCACTGAGGCTAAGAAACACTGTCACCACCGATAAACCTACGATAATCGATCATTTCAATTTTTCTACGGCTGGCCATGCTTTCCACCTGGCTACCCCTACCCCGGCCAACAGCTCTGCACCCCCCGCAGAAACTTGCCCCCCCCCCGCTTCTCCTTCATCCAAATCCAAAAAGCTGATGTTCTGAAAGAGCTGCAAAATTTGGATCCCTACAAATCAGCTGGGCTAGACAATCTGGACCCTCTCTAAAATTATCTGCTGAAATTGTTGCAACCCCTATTACTAGCCTGTTCAACCTCTCTTTTGTATCGTCTGAGATCCCCAAAGATTGGAAAGCTGCCACGGTCATCCCCCTCTTCAAAGGGGGAGACACTCTAGACCCAAACTGCTACAGACCTATATCCATCCTGCCCTGCCTATATAAAATCTTCAAAAGCCATGTTAACAGATCACCGAACCATTTCGAATCCCACCGTACCTTCTCCGCTATGAAATCTGGTTTCCGAGCTGAGCATGGGTGCACCTCAGCCACGTTCAAGGTCCTTAACAATATCATAACCGACATCGATAAAAAACAGTACTGTGCAGCCGTCTTCATCGACCTGGCCAAGGATTTCGACTCTGTCAATCACCGTATTGTTATCGGCAGACTCAATAGCCTTGTTTTCTCAAATGACTGCCTCGCCTGGTTTACCAACTACTTCTCAGACAGAGTTCAGTGTGTCAAATCGGAGGGCCTGTTGTCCGGACCTCTGGCAGTCTCTATGGGGATGCCACAGGGTTCAATTCTCGGGCCGACTCTCTTCTCTGTATATGTCAATGATGTCGCTCTTGCTGCTGGTGATTCTCTGATCCACCTCTATGCAGACAACACCATTCTGTATACTTCTTGCCCTTCTTTAGACACCTTGTTAACTAACCTCCAGACGAGCTTCAATGCCATACAACACTCCTTCTGTGTCCTCCAACTGCTTTTAAATGTAGTAAAACTAAATGCATGCTCTTCATCCGACTGCTGCCCGACTATCACTACTCTGGATGGTTCTGACTTAGAATATGTGGACAACTACAAATACCTAGGTGTCTGGTTAGACTGTAAACTCTCCTTCCAGACTCACATTAAGCATCTCCAATCCAAAATTAAATTTAGAATCGGCTTCCTATTTCGCAACAAAGCATCCTTCACTCATGCTGCCAAACATACCCTCGTAAAACTGACTATCCTACCGATCCTTGGCTTCAGCGATGTCATTTACAAAATAGCCTCCAACACTCTTCTGCAAACTGGATGCGGTCTATCACAGTGCCATCCGTTCTGTCACCAAAGCCCCATATACTACACACCACTGCGACCTGTATGCGCTCGTTGGCTGGCCCTCACTACATATTCGTCGCCAAAGCCACTGGCTCCAGGTCATCTGCTAGGTAGGTAAAGCCCCGCCTTAGCTCAACTCCCTGGTCACGATAGCAACATCCACCCGTAGCATGCGCTCCAGCAGGTATATTTCACTGGTCATCCCCAAAGCCAACCCTTCCTTTGGCCGCCTTTCCTTCCAGTTCTCTGCTGCCAATGAGTGGAACGAATTGCAAAAATCACTGAAGCTGGAGACTTATGTCTCCCTTTCTACCTTTAAGCATCAGCTGTCGGAGCAGCTTACCGATCACTGTACCTGTACACAGCCAATCTGTAAATAGCACACCCATCCCCATATTATTACTTACCCTCTTGCTCTTTTGCACCCCAGTATCTCTACTTGCACATCATCTGCACATCTATCACTCCAGTGTTAATGCTAAATTGTAATTATTTCGCCTCTATGGCCTATTTATTGCCTTTCCTCCCTACTCTTCTACATTTGCACACACTGTACATAGATTTTTCTATTGTGTTATTGACTGTACGTTTGTTTATGTGTAACTCTGTTGTTTTTGTCGCACTGCTTTGCTTTATCTTGGCCAGGTCGCAGTTGTAAATGAGAACTTGTTCTCAACTGGCAAAGTTTATAAAAAAATATATGTGCACTATATATAAAAAAGTATGTGGACAGCCCTTCGAAGTTAGTAGATTTGTCTAGTTCAGCCATACCCTTTGCTGACAGTTGTATAAAATTGTGCGCACAGCCATGCAATCTCCATAGACAAACATTGGCTGTAGAATGGGCTTACTGAAGAGCTCAGTGACATTTCCAACGAGTCAGTTCGTCAAATGTATGCTTTGCTAGAGCTGCCCCGGTCAACTGTAAGTGCTATTATTGTGAAGTGGAAACGTCTGGATGTGACAATGGCTCAGCCATGCAGTGGTAGGCCACACAAACTCACAGAACGGGACCACTGAAGTGCGTAGAGCGTAAAAGTCGTCTGTCCTCTGTTTCATCACTCACTACCGAGTTCCTAACTGCCTCTGGAAGCAACACCAGCACAATAACTGTTCGTCAAGAGCTTCATGAAATGTGTTTCCATGGCTGAACAGCCGCAAACAAGCCCAAGATCACCATGCACATTGCCAAGCATCGGCTGGAGTGGTGTAAAGCTCGCCACCATTGGACTCTGGAGCAGTGGAAACGGGTTCTCTGTAGTGATGAATCACGCTTCACCAGGAGAACGCTCCCTGCCCGATTTTCATCGTGGTAACTGTAGAGTTTGCTGGAGGTGGTCTGGGGCTGTTTTTCATGGTTTGGGTTAGGCCCCTTAGTTCCAGTGAAGGGAAATCCCAGTGCTTTTTTATTGATTTATATATATATTTTTTTAACACTATCCCAAACCTTAACTGTTCAGAATGAATGCCTAAACTTAACTTGGTGCTTATGGACAAACGTCGGATTCTGAAGTGAGGCTGTGAGAGCGTGTTGGTGTGTCTGTGCTCTGCTGTGGTGCAATAAGCAGGGACAGATTATATCTGGCCATGCAATGTTTTATTGCTTCCCCCTTGAACTTCCCGTCAACATGCCTTATTGTTATGCTGCTTCACCTCCCCCTGGACTGGGAACCACACACACAACGACCGGCATGTAACCCAGTGAACAACATAGAGCCTCTCGTCCTATCTCTTGAACTCCCACTTTCTATATATGTCGCTCTCTACCTCTATCACTTTCCTCCTTGCTCTTTCTCTCACTCTTTCTCTTCCTCTCGCTTTTGCTCTGTGTAAATATCACGAACTCTCTCCCTCTCTGGATTCAGTGAGAGAGGGATGAGGGGGAGAGATGGTGGAATAGAGGAGAGTAGAGAGGGATACAGACTCTTTCACCACCATCCTTTTACATATTATGTCTATCTCTGATCAGCTACACAGGAAAGGGATGAAAATAGCCCATATGAATACATGTAGCCTTGGAAATAAGGTTCATGAAGTCAACTTGCTAACATTAATATATTAGCCGTTTGAGACTCAATTCCTTTGATACAGCAGTAGCAATACAAGGATATAACATCTATAGAAGAGACGAATGTTTATGGGGAAGGTGTTGCTGTATATATTCAGAGCCATATACCTGTAATGCTCAGAGAAGATCTCATGTCAAGTGTTATTGAAGTGTTGCAGTTTTCACCTGTCTCATCTAAAGCCGATTCTTTTGGAGTGTTGCCATAGGCCACCAAGTGCTAACACTCAGTATCTAAATAATGTATAGAAATGATTAATAGTATATGTGATGTAACCAGAGTGGTTTACTTTCTTGGGGACCTGAATATTGACTGGTTTTCATCAAGCTGTCCTCTCAAGAGGAAGCTTCTCACTGTAACCAGTCCCTGTTATTTTACTTTTTATTTTATTTTTATTTCACTTTTATTTCACCAGGTAGGCCAGTTGAGAACAAGTCCTTTATTTAACCAGGTGGCCAGTTGAGAACAATTCTCATTTACAACTGTGACCTGGCCAAGATAAAGCAAAGCAGTGCGACACAAACAACAACACAGAGTTACACATGGAATAAACAAATGTACAGTCAGTAACACAATAGAAAATGTATATATACAGTGTGTGCAAATGTAGTAAGATTAGGGAGGTAAGGCAATAAATAGGCCATAGTGGCGAAATAATTACAATTTAGCATTAACACTGGAGTGATAGATGTGCAGAAGATGAATGTGCAAGTAGAGATACTGGGGTGCAAAGGAGCAAAAAATAAATAACAACATAGGGATGAGGTAGTTGGGTGGGCTATTTACAGATGGGCTGTCTACAGGTGCAATGATCTGTGAGCTGCTCTGACAGCTAATGCCTAAAGTTAGGGAGGGAGATATAAGTCTCCAGCATCAGTGATTTTTGCAATTCGTTCCAGTCATTGGCAGCAGAGAACTGGAAGGAAAGGCAGCCAAAGGAGGAATTGGCTTTGGGGATGACCAGTGAAATATACCTGCTGGAGTGCGTGCTATGGGTGGGTGCTGCTATGGTGACCAGTGAGCTGAGATAAGGCGGGGCTTTACCTAGCAGAGACTTATAGATGACCTGGAGCCAGTGGGTTTGGCGACGAATATGAAGCGAGGGCCAGCCAACGAGAGCATACATGTCGCAGTGGTGGGTAGTATATGGGGCTTTGGTAATCTGGTTCAGGTTATTAATCAACCTACCTGGGTGTTTACAAACTCTACAGGAACAAGATCATTCACATGTAGTCATCACATTTTTCTAATACTGAATAACTTTGTTCTTAAGCTGTATACGTTTTCATTGGATGCAGTGATCTACAGTACCAGTCAAAAGTTTGGACACACCTACTCTTTCCAGGGTTTTAATTTTTTTTTTTTTACTATTGTCTACATTTGTAAAATAATAGTAAATACCTCAAAACTATGAAATAACACATATGGAATCATGTAGTAACCAAAAAAGTGTTAAACAAATCCAAAATATATTTTATGTTTGAGTTCTTCAAAGTAGCCACTCTTTGCCTTGATGACAGCTTTGCATCATCTCTTGACATTCTCTCAACCAACTTGATGAGGTAGTCACCTGGAATGCATTTCAAAAAACAGGTGTGCCTTGTTAACCTCTCTGGGCAGCGTCCCACCTACTCAACAGCCAGTTGAATCCCGTGGCGCGTTATTCAAATACCTTAGAAATGCTATTACTTCAATTTCTCAAACATATGACTATTTTACAGCATTTTAAAGACAAGACTCTCGTTAATCTAACCACACTGTCCGATTTCAAAAAGGCTTTACAACGAAAGCAAAACATTAGATTATGTCAGCAGAGTACCCAGACAGAAATAATCAGACACCCATTTTTCAAGCTAGCATATAATGTCACATAAACCCAAACCACAGCTAAATGCAGCACTAACCTTTGATGATCTTCATCAGATGACAATCTTAGGACATTATGTTATACAATACATGCATGTCTGTTCAATCAAGTTCATATTTATATCAAAAACCAGCTTTTTACATTAGCAGGTGACTAGCATGTGACTAGCATTCCCACCGAACACTTCCGGTGAATTTACTAAATTACTCACGATAAACGTTCACAAAAAAATAACAATTATTTTAAGAATTATAGATACAGAACTCCTCTATGCACTCGATATGTCCAATTTTAAAATAGCTTTTCGGTGAAAGCACATTTTGCAATATTCTAAGTAGATAGCCCGGCATCACAGGGCTAGCTATTTAGACACCCAGCAAGTTTAGCATTCACCAAAGTCAGATTTACTATAAGAAAAATGTTATTACCTTTGCTGTCTTCGTCAGAATGCACTCCCAGGACTTCTACTTCAATAACAAATGTTGGTTTGGTCCCAAATAATCCATTGTTATATCCAAATAGCGGTGTTTTGTTCGTGCGTTCAAGACACTATCCGAAAGGGTAAATCAGGGTTACGAGCACGGCGCATTTCGTGACAAAAAATGTCTAAATATTCCATTACCGTACTTCGAAGCATGTCAACCGCTGTTTAAAATCAATTTTTATGCCATTTTTCTCGTAAAAAAGCGATAATATTCCGACCGGTAAAACCTGTTTACATTCAACGAGAGAGAAAGTAAAAGCATGGGATCCCCTCGTGCACGAGCCTTAGTCTAATGGCCCTCTGATCGGCCACTATCCAAACGCGCTAATGTGTTTCAGCCTGGGGCTGCCTCGATATCATTCAGCTTTTTCCCGGGTTCTGAGAGTCTATGGGAGCCGTAGGAAGTGTCACGTTACAGCAAAGATCCTCAGTCTTCAATAAAAAGAGCCAATATGAACAAGAACTTGTCAGACAGGTCACTTCCTGTATGGAATCTTCTCAGGTTTTTGCCTGCCATATGAGTTCTGTTATACTCACAGACACCATTCAAACAGTTTTAGAAAAAGCCAATAATTATATGCATATTCTAGTTACTGGGCAGGAGTAGTAACCAGATTAAATTGGGTACGTTTTTTATCCGGCCGTGTAAATACTGCCCCCTAGCCCTAACAGGTTAAATTAATTTGTGCAATTTCTTTCCTTCTTAATGCGTTTGAGCCAATCAGTTGTGTTTTGACAAGGTAGGGGTGGTAAACAGAAGATAGCCCTATTTGGTCAAAGACCAAGTCCATATTATGGCAAGAACAGCTCAAACAAGCAAAGAGAAATGACAATCCATCATTACTTTAAGACATGAAGGTCAGTCAATCAGGAAAATTTCAAGAACTTTGAAAGTTTCTTCAACTGCAGTTGCAAAAACCATCAAGCGCTATGATGAAACTGGCTCTCATGAGGACCACCACAGGAAAGGAAGACCCAGAGTTACCTCTGCTGCAGAGGATAAGTTCATTAGAGTGACCAGCCTCAGAAATTGCAGCCCAAATAAATGCTTCACAGCATTCAAGTCACAGACACATCTCAACATCAACTGTTCACCGCGTGAATCAGTCCTTTATGGTCGAATTGCAAAAACAAAAACTACCACTAAAGGTGAAGAGACTTGCTTGGGCCAAGGAACACGAGCAATGGACATTAGACCGGTGGAAATCAGTCCTTTTGGAGATTTTTGGTTCCAACCGGTGCGTCCTTGTGAGACGCAGAGTAGGTGAAAGGATGATTTCCGCATGTGTGGTTCCCACCATGAAGAATGGAGAATATGGTGTGGGGGTGCTTTGCTGGTGAGACTGTCTGTGATTTATTTAGAATTCAAGGCACACTTAACCATCATGGTTATCACAGCATTCTGCAGCGATATGCCATCCCATCTGGTTTGGGCTTATTGGGACTATCATTTGTTTTTCAACAGGACAATGACTCAACACACCTCCAGGCTGTGTAAGGGCTATTTTACCAAGAAGCAGAGTGATAGAGTGCTGCATCAGATGACCTGGCCGCCACAATCACCCGACCACAACCCATTGAGATGGTTTGGGATGAGTTGGACCGCAGAGTGAAGGAAAAGCAGCCAACAAGTGCTCAGCATATGTGGGAACTCCTTCAAGACTGTTGGAAAAGCATTCCAGGTGAAGCTGTTTGAGGGAATGCCAAGAGTGTGCAAAGCTGTCAAGGCAAATATATTTTGATTTGTTTAACACTTTTTTGGTTACTACATGATTCATATGAGAGGTGGAAAAATGATGTATTGATCAATAATGACAATTGACAACTTAGATGGAAAGCTACTGAGGCTGGTGGCTGACTTTATAGCCACTCGTATCTGTCATATCTTGGTAAAGTGGTAAAGCGGCCTTTACTGGTTCTAACAGAAGACTGATCCGCTTGCTGTCAGCTCTTAGCAAACTGTTGAAAAAATTGTTTGACCAAATACAATGCTATTTCTCTGTAAACAAATTCACAACATACTTTCAGCATGCTTATAGAGAATGGCACTCAACATGTACTGCACTGACACAGATGACTGATGATTGGTTGAAAGAAATTGATAATAAGAACATTGTGGGAGGTGTATTGTTATATTTCAGTGCAGCCTTTAATATTATTGACCATAACCTGTTGTTGAGAAAACGTATGTGTTATGGCTTTTCAACCTCTGCTCTGAATCCACGATATGGCAAACGGGTTTTTAGAAGTTTTGCAAATAACAAAAAACTAAACGTATTTACATAAGTATTCAGACCCTTTGCTATGAGCCTCAAAATTGAGCTCCGGTGCATCCTGTTTCCATTGATCATCCTTGAGATATTTCTACAACTTGATTGGAGTCCACCAGTGGTAAATTCAATTGATTGGACCTGATTTGGAAAGGCACATACCTGTCTATATAAGGTTCCACAGTTCACAGTGCATGTCAGAGCAAAAACCAAGCCATGAGGTCGAAGAAATTGTCCATAGAGCTCTGAGGCACAGATCTGGGGAAGGGTACCAAAAAAAGTCTGCAGCATTTAAGGTCCCAAGAACACGGTTCTTGGGACAAACATCTCTGCAGCACTTCATCAATCAGGCCTTTATGGTAGAGTGGACAGAGGGAAACCACTCTTCAGTAAAAGGCACATGACAGCCCGCTTGGAGTTTGCCAAAAGGCACCTAAAGGACTCTCAGACAAGCAAGATTTTCTGATCTGTTGAAACCAAGATTGAACACTTTGGCTTGAATGCCAAGCGTCACGTCTGGAGGAAACCTGGCACCATCCCTACGGTGAAGCATGGTGGTGGCAGCATCATGCTGTGGGGATGTTTTTCAGCGGCAGGGGCTGGGAGACTAGTCAGGATCGAGGGAAAGATGAACGGAGAAAGGTACAGAGATCCTTTATGAAATCCTGCTCAGGACCTCAGACTGAGGCTAAGGTTCTCCTTCCAATAGGACAACGACCCTAAGCACAACGCCAAGACAACGCAAGAGTGGCTTTAGGACAGTCTCTGAATGTCCTTGAGTTAGCCCAGCCAGGGCCCGGACTTGAACCCCATCGAACGTCTCTGGAGAGACCTGAAAATAGCTGTGCAGCGACGCTTCCCATCCAACCTGACATAGCTTGAGAGGATCTGCAGAGAAGAATGGGAGAAACTCCCCAAATACAGGTGTGCCTAGCTTGTAGCGTCAATCCCAAGAAGACTTGAGGCTGTAATCGCTGCCAAAGGTGCTTCAACAAAGTACTGAGTAAAGGGTCTGAATACTTATGGAAATGTGATATTTCAGTGTTTTGTTTATACGTTTGCAAAATTTTCTATAAACCTGTTTTTGCTTAGTCATCGTGTGGGTTTGTGTGTAGATTTAGAAAAAACTATTTTGTCAATTTCAGAATAAGGCTGTAATAAAATGTGGAGTACTTGTGAGTACTTTCCGAAGGGATTCTTTTTTTGACACCACACTTAACAAAGCAAGTCCTTCAGGCTCTAGTTTTATCTTATTTTGATTATTGTCCAGTCATATGGTCAAGTGCTGCAAAGAAAGACCTAGTTAAGCTGCAGCTGGCCCAAGACAGAGTGGCATGTCTTGCTCTTCATTGTAATCAGAGGGCTAATATTTATACATTGCATGTCAGTCTCTCTTTGCTAAGATTTGACGAAAGAAACATTCATGTGTTGGAAATTCCAAATTGTTTGCATAGTCAATTTACTCACAGTACTGACACACACACACACTTACCCCACCAGACATGCCACCAGGGGTCTTTTCACAGTCCCCAGGTCCAGAATAAATTCAAGGAAACGTGCAGTATTATACAGAGCCATGAGTGCATGGAACTCCCTTCCATCTCTTATAGCGCAAGTGAACAGCAAACCTGGTTTAAAAAAAACGAATAAAGCAACATCTCAAGGCACAATGGCTCTCCCCCATGTGACCTACTTGTTGTGTGTATGTACTGACATGTAACTGATAGATGCACACTACATGTTAATGTTTAAAAAAATGTTATGTAAATTGTAGTCTTTTTTTGTCTGTAATGTATTTTTCGTTATATGTCGGACCCCAGTAAGACTAGCGGTCGCTAATGGGCATCCTAACAAATCAAATCAAAAGCCATGCGAATACATGTAGTGAGGAATGTGTGTCTGTCTGTGCATCTCTTAAGTCAAGAGATAATTTGAGCTGTAGCGTATCATTGCTCTCTTACCGACAACACACTTCTGTGAAAGGGGAAAGGGCTGGTTTTGGCAGATTAGTATTATAATTAATGATCTACCATCTTCCCTTCTTTTTTGTCTTCTCCTCCTATCCTCTCTTCTCCTCCTCTCCTATCTGTTCCTATCCTCTCTTCTCCTCCTCTCCTATCTGTTCCTATCCTCTCTTCTCCTCCTCTCCTATCTGTTCCTATCCTCTCTTCTCCTCCTCTCCTATCTGTTCCTATCCTCTCTTCTCCTCCTCTCCTATCTGTTCCTATCCTCTCTTCTCCTCCTCTCCTATCTGTTCCTGTCCTCTCTTCTCCTCCTCTCCTATCTGTTCCTATCCTCTCTTCTCCTCCTCTCCTATCTGTTCCTATCCTCTCTTCTCCTCCTCTCCTATCTGTTCCTATCCTCTCTTCTCCTCCTCTCCTATCTGTTCCTATCCTCTCTTCTCCTCCTCTCCTATCTGTTCCTATCCTCTCCTCCTATCCTCTCCTATCTGTTCCTATCCTATCCTCTCTTCTCCTATCCTCTCCTATCTGTTCCTATCCTCTCCTCTCCTCCTCTCCTATCTGTTCCTATCCTCTCTTCTCCTCCTCTCCTATCTGTTCCTATCCTCTCTTCTCCTCCTCTCCTATCTGTTCCTATCCTCTCTTCTCCTCCTCTCCTATCTGTTCCTATCCTCTCTTCTCCTCCTCTCCTATCTGTTCCTGTCCTCTCTTCTCCTCCTCTCCTATCTGTTCCTATCCTCTCTTCTCCTCCTCTCCTATCTGTTCCTGTCCTCTCTTCTCCTCCTCTCCTATCTGTTCCTGTCCTCTCTTCTCCTCCTCTCCTATCTGTTCCTGTCCTCTCTTCTCCTCCTCTCCTATCTGTTCCTATCCTCTCTTCTCCTCCTCTCCTATCTGTTCCTGTCCTCTCTTCTCCTCCTCTCCTATCTGTTCCTGTCCTCTCTTCTCCTCCTCTCCTATCTGTTCCTGTCCTCTCTTCTCCTCCTCTCCTATCTGTTCCTGTCCTCTCTTCTCCTCCTCTCCTATCTGTTCCTGTCCTCTCTTCTCCTCCTCTCCTATCTGTTCCTGTCCTCTCTTCTCCTCCTCTCCTATCTGTTCCTGTCCTCTCTTCTCCTCCTCTCCTGTCTGTTCCTGTCCTCTCTTCTCCTCCTCTCCTGTCTGTTCCTGTCCTCTCTTCTCCTCCTCTCCTGTCTGTTCCTGTCCTCTCTTCTCCTCCTCTCCTGTCTGTTCCTGTCCTCTCTTCTCCTCCTCTCCTGTCTGTTCCTGTCCTCTCTTCTCCTCCTCTCCTGTCTGTTCCTGTCCTCTCTTCTCCTCCTCTCCTGTCTGTTCCTGTCCTCTCTTCTCCTCCTCTCCTGTCTGTTCCTGTCCTCTCTTCTCCTCCTCTCCTGTCTGTTCCTGTCCTCTCTTCTCCTCCTCTCCTATCTGTTCCTGTCCTCTCTTCTCCTCCTCTCCTGTCTGTTCCTGTCCTCTCTTCTCCTCCTCTCCTGTCTGTTCCTGTCCTCTCTTCTCCTCCTCTCCTGTCTGTTCCTGTCCTCTCTTCTCCTCCTCTCCTATCTGTTCCTGTCCTCTCTTCTCCTCCTCTCCTGTCTGTTCCTGTCCTCTCTTCTCCTCCTCTCCTGTCTGTTCCTGTCCTCTCTTCTCCTCCTCTCCTGTCTGTTCCTGTCCTCTCTTCTCCTCCTCTCCTGTCTGTTCCTGTCCTCTCTTCTCCTATCCTCTCCTCCTTTTCTTTTTTCCTACTCTCTCTTTCCTCACCTCTCTTATTTCATGAAGGAACAGTATAGTGTGCTTTGTGTGTGTGGACTCAAGGGAGCCAGAACCACTATATAATGCTGCTTTAACCATGGTGCGAGCTAGGGTACTCCTTGAAGTGTGTGCGCTGGATATTCCTGAATTAATAACACACACACACAATTCTGTATATTACAGTGTATCTTGTTACAGGTGTGAAATAGGACTGTGTAACATTGAGCTGTGTGAGCCAGGGGACGAGACTGTGGCTACTATAAGCTACAACATAATGCTGCTGTGTTCATGGGCTCCTCAGAAACTCTCAAACATGTCAAACTCAAACTACAACATGCCAGCTCAGAAATACCTGCATTTTTATTTATTTTGAATGTGGGTACATTTTATTTGACTTCGGCAATGTAATTTACAAAATAGCCTACAACACTCTACTCAGCAAATTGGATGCAGTCTATCACAGTGCCATCTGTTTTGTCACCAAAGCCCCATATACTACCCACCACTGCGATCTGTATGCTCTCGTTGGCTGGCCCTCGCTTCATATTCGTCGCCAAACCCACTGGCTCCAGGTCATCTATAAGTCTTTGCTAGGTAAAGCCCCGCCTTATCTCAGCTCACTGGTCACCATAGCAGCACCCACCCGTAGCACGCGCTCCAGCAGGTATATTTCACTGGTCACCCCCAAAGCCAATTTCTCCTTTGGCTGCCTTTCCTTCCAGTTCTCTGCTGCCAATGACTGGAACAAATTGCAAAAATCACTGAAGCTGGAGACTTATATCTCCCTCACTAACTTTTAGCATCAGCTGTCAGAGCAGCTCACAGATCATTGCACCTGTACATAGCCCATCTGTAAATAGCCCATCCAACTACCTCATCCCCATATTGTTGTTGTTATTATTATTTTTATTTTTTTAATTTATTTTTTCTTCTCCTTTACACCCCAGTACCTCTACTTGCACATTAATCTTCTGCACATCTATCACTCCAGTGTTTAATTGCTAAATTGTAATTACTTCGCCACTGCAGCCTATTTATTGCCTTACCTCCCTAATCTTACCTCATTTGCACACACTGTAGAGACTTTTCTATTGTGTTATTGACTGTAAGTTTGTTTATTCCATGTGGGACCGTGTTGTTGTTTGTGTCGCACTGCTTTGCTTTATGTTGGCCAGGTCGCAGTTGTAAATGAGAACTTGTTCTCAACTGGCCTACCTGGTTAAATAAAGGTGAAAAAAAATCAACGAGCATTTGAACAACATTTAGCTAATCTACATGTTTATCTTTATCTGTTGTGGTCTGGTACTGTACGTCTAGCTAGGGCCATCTACTTTAAGTGCTGTCTGTCTTCCCAGTGTCCTACTTGGTGTGTGAAATGCTGACTCCTCATTATTTGCAGATAGTTGTTGACACATCAACAAGGATCAAGGGTCAGGGCAATTTGTGACTTGTTTTGGTAATCAGTGGCTGTTATGGGTTGGTGGTTTCACCTCTCCTAGGCAGTCAGTAATTAGTGAACGGAGGTGTACTCCACTTCTACTAGGCAATTAGCGTTATTACTTCAGTCTCCCCTGTAAGCGGCGGCCGTGGCAAAGACTGTTCTGTGGAGTTATTGGAGGAAGGAAAGAGAAGGATTCACCACCACTCTCTCACTTGAGTGTCTTACCTAGTTATTTTCAGATCTCATTTTTCCTCTTTTTGTAGCTTTGGCAACTGTGTGTGTTTTCTATACCTGTTCGCACCTCTGCCTGTAGGCTTTACAGACGCTCCCCACCCCTTGGCTGCAACCATTTTAATTTAGTGTACCTCACGCGCACAACCCATGTGGAATTCTCTCAGAATGATGTTCTTGACCCTAATCAGTCAGGCTTCAAGACGGCTCGCTCAACCGACACTGCTCTTCTCTGTGTCACGGAGGCACTCCGCACTGCCAAAGCTGACTCTCTGTCCTCATCGTCCTAGATCTATCCGCTGCCTTCGACACCGTGAACCATCAGATCCTCCTCTCCACCCTTCAGGGCTGGGCGTCTCTGCTACCTGGCAGGCTGCTTCTACCAGGTGACGTGGAGAGGATCTGTGTCTGCACCACGTACTCGCACTACTGGTGTCCCACAGGGCTCGGCTTTAGGCCCTCTCTTCTTCTCTCTATACCCCAAGTCACTTGGCGCCATCATATCCTCACATGGTCTCTCCTATCATTGCTATGTGGATGACACTCAACTACTTTTCTCCTTCCCCCCTTCTGACACCCAGGTGGCGACACGCATCTCTGTGTGCCTGGCAGATACAGTATCTCAACTGTCGGCCCACCACCTGTCGGCCCACCACCTCGACCAGACCGAGCTGCTCTTCCTCCCGGGGAAGGCCTGCCCGCTCAAAGACCTCTCTATCACGGTTGACAACTCCACAGTGTCGCCCTCACAGAGCGCAAAGAACCTTGGCGTCTTCCTGGACAACACCCTGTTGTTCTCTGCAAACATCAAAGCAGTTACTCATTCCTGCAGGTTCATGCTCTACGGCATTGGTAGAGTACGACCCTACCTCACACAGGAAACGGCGTAGGACTTAATCCAGGCATTACCCTCTCCCGTCTGGACTACTGCAACTCGCTGTTGGCTGGGCTCCCTGCTTGTGCCATCAAACCCCTGCAACTTATCCAGAACGCTGCAGCCCGCATGGTTTTCAAAATTCCCAATTTCTTTAATGTTACCCCGGTCCTCCACACACTCCACTGACTTCCAGTCGAAGCTTGCATCCACTAAAAGACCATGGTGCCTACCTACGGAACAGCAAGAGGAGCTGCCCCTCCCTACCTTCAGGCTATGCTCAAACCCTACATCCCAGCAACCTCCGGTCTCTTGGCCCTCTCACCCCTACAGGAGGGCAGCTCCCGCTCAGCCCAGTCCAAGTTCTTCTCTGTCCTGGCACCTCAATGGTGGAACCAGCTTTCCCCTGAAGCAAGGACAGCAAGTCCCTGCCCATCTTCCAAAAACATCTGAAACCCTACCTCTTCAAACAGTATCTTAAATAATCCTCGTCCTCAACTCGAAACCTGAGCCAGCACTTGCACTTGACTCACCCCTCCCCGTCACACCAAGCTATCTTAAATTGAATGCACTAACTGTAAGTCGCTCTGGATACGAGGGTCTGCTAAATTATAAAAATATATATATTATATATATATGTGTGTGTGTGTGTGTGTACAATGAAATACATATGATCCTAACAATAGTTAAGTAACAAAGGGAAAGAAATGCAAAACTGAGGAGGTAGTCATTATGGGTGTCAGCCAGACAATGGAGGGAAGGAGAGAACGGATGAATGGAGGAGAGAATGCAGCACTGTAGTTATACTCTATCAGCTGGAGTCGGAGCTTTCTTAATCCTGCCCTGTGTCACAGTAGGGTGTGTGTGTGTGTGTGTGTGTGTGGCGTTGTCTCACCAGCATGTTCTGCCCCAGCCCACGCCAGTCATCCCGCCCAGACAGTACCATGGATCCTTTGCTAATTAGTTTATTCACATATTAGTGTAATGATTACAGGACCAGTGTGTCGGCAGACATATGGTTTAAGACACAGATAGAGGAACACATTAGTTTTATAGACTTACTGTCGGGGTGTGTGTGTGTGTGTGAAATAATGTTAATGTATCAAAACAGCCTACCCCATCCATGCTGTTACTCTGCTGAAATGGAATGTAGTCCCATTTGTTATAGTGTTTACTAGACTGAGGAATTAATGTGGAGGGTGGAGGGTTTGAGGAGGAGAGATGGTGTTACTAGACTGAAAAGTTAATGTGGAGGAGGAGAGGGTGGAGGGTTTGAGGAGAAGAGATGGTGTTACTAGACTGAAGAGTTAATGTGGAGGAGGGGAGGGTGGAGGGTTTGAGGAGAAGAGATGGTGTTACTAGACTGAATAGTTAATGTGGAGGAGGGGAGGGTGGAGGGTTTGAGGAGAAGAGATGGTGTTACTAGACTGAATAGTTAATGTGGAGGAGGGGAGGGTGGAGGGTTTGAGGAGAAGAGATGGTGTTACTAGACTGAAGAGTTAATGTGGAGGAGGGGAGGGTGGAGGGTTTGAGGAGGAGAGATGGTGTTACTAGACTGAATAGTTAATGTGGAGGAGGGGAGGGTGGAGGGTTTGAGGAGAAGAGATGGTGTTACTAGACTGAAGAGTTAATGTGGAGGGTTTGAGGAGAAGAGATGTTCTGGAGGGATGTGTGATTGTGTGTCCCTGTTTATTTGTTAGAAATGATGGTGGGCAGAAGGATGTTTTAATAGAAATTGTCTCTAGCAGTGACAACCAAGCTATTCCCTCTATATTGCTCTTCACTTTTCTCTCACTCCAACATTTACAGTAATTGCTGTCCTTTGGTCTGAGGCAGGCTAGCAGGAAGAGGATGTGTTATTAGCATACACACCTGTGCGTGCGTGCGTGCGAGTGCGCATGCTTGTGTCATAAACCTTCAAACTGACAGACATCTTTAAAACCGCACACAGGCAGGATGAGGAACATGACCGACTCCCATTTGGAGTTATTGACATAGACTCAGTGGCACGTCTATCTGTATTTGGATCACTGTAATCCAACACGTTAGATAAAAACAAAGTTGTTTGGAGATTTGACAAAGCTACTTTAATGCTGATATTCTCTTATTCATTCTGGGTTGGCTGTATCAATATGGAAGGTTTCTGGTGCTGGAGCTCTGCTCCGTGGCTTGTTTCTCTATTCTATCTTCTATCACTTCCTGGTCTTGTCAGAGGCCAAAAACGAGAACCCATGTGGCCCAGTGAAGGACATGGTGATTCATACTGGGAATAGAGCCAAACACACTCACCGTGTGTGTTTTCATGTACTGTATGGAGAATACATTCATTGGAGCCAAACTATAGTTGATTGATGGGGAAACTGTGGCTGGTTTGTTTGGTTGTGGTTAAAACACTCTTGAGGCGGTTGGAAAGAAGTCAACTGAGTGAAGCGGCGTTCGGTTACCGTGGCGTAGCGTTTCTATGTGTTCGTTTTCCCTTTTATGGTCGTCCACGCCGCTGAGCTTCCTCTCACCAGCCTCGCTAATGACCCAGGGCTGATCAGCAATGCTAATGAGGGCTAGTTGATGTGCGTCTGCCTATTTCTTTATGCTTGTACTTTTCACTTCTACAGTGTGTGCATGTTTCTAACTGAACCTTAACCTCTCTAGTTACTGCTCAGAGAGAGGTTATTTTCTTTCCCTTTGTTTGTTGTTTTTTTTTACAGCGCCTACTGTCTAGAACTGGCAACACATTTTGCGATTACTCAGTTAAATGTTCTGAGTAAACCTACCTGGTTAAACAAAGGTAAGATATAACTCACTTTTCCTTTGACGTGTGTGTGTGTGTGTGTGTGTGTGTGTGTCAGGCCTGTTTGCTCAACAGAGGGCCAGTGGCGAACGTGCAGCAAGACGGCAGAATTCCGATTTGACGTCATCGTTTTAACACTGTCCACTGAGTTTTGAAACTACGGCGCGCGAAATGGTTGAATGTGCCAATAAATCAGCACAATCTACTTTTTCGGTTTTTCAAATTGCTGGCATCTAGAATAGGGATCATGTTTTCTCTGCTAATTACCATACAAGAAAAGAGTAACGGATAACCATGTATAATACGGCGGACTTAGCAAAACGAGAAATTTGTGGAAGGTGCAGACCTTTCCTCTCTGACAAAATCCATCCAATCCATAAATAAGGGGATATAATCAGGATTTTCCAGCCCTCTCGCCTTTCTCCTGGAGTGAATCTACAGATGTCTTTCCCAGTGTGTTCGGGGTCGTTGATAGGAATGGAAATGCCAGGTGAGGGGGATAGCAGAATGGCATAGAGTATGGCCGAAACAAGCAGCTCAGAGTTTTACTGGAGGAATGAACCATGGAGAGATGCCCTGGGGAGACAGGAGAAACTGTAGACTTTAATGGACTTTCCCATCATATGACCTCCCATTAGACCATCTGATGGATCAACTCTACACTGACTATAGTACCCACTGCTAGAGTCAAGGTTTATGGTACAACACCGGTTGGGACATCATATGGAATTCACTTTCCCAAATCTCAAATCTCTTAAAGTTAACCAATTCCTTACTTCAACAGACACTTGTCTTGAAGTTTTAGCAACTGCCCCAAATGGTGACTAAACTAGTATCCAATTAAGTTGAGAGAGAGGTGGTGTGAGAGGTAGTTTCTGGCCACAGTAGTGGAGTTCACATTATCCTACATGTTCAGTTATAGGATCTGAATAAAGAAGTAGCTCCATGGTCTGCAGATGCACGGCCTGCTATTGCTATTCAAACTTTAAACTCTCTCAGGTGCAGGTTTAGGGAGTGAAGCTCGAAAAAAATATGTAAAAAATGTATTATAATAATTATGTATGTATGTATGTATGTATGTATGTATGTATGTATGTATGTATGTATGTATGTATGTATGTATGTATGTATGTAGGTATGTAGGTATGTAGGTATGTAGGTATGTAGGTATGTAGGTATGTAGGTATGTAGGTATGTAGGTACGTATGTATGTATGTATGTAGGTACGTACGTACGTACGTACGTATGTTCAGTTGAAGTCGGAAGTTTACATACACTTTACATAGACATACGTTTTTCAACCACTCCACAAATTTCTTGTTAACAAACTATAGTTTTGGCAAGTTGGTTAGAACAACAATTATTTACAGACAAATTATTTCACTTATAATTCACTGTATCACAATTCCAGTGGGTCAGAAGTTTACATACACTAAGTTGACTGTGCCTTTAAACAGCTTGGAAAATTCTAGAAAATTGTCATAATCTTCTGATAGGCCAATTGGCATCATTTGGAGGTGTACCTGTGGATGTATTTCAAGGCCTACCTTCAAACTCAGTGCCTCTTTGCTTGACATCATGGGAAAAACAGAAGAAATCAGCCAAGACCTCAGGAAAAAAATTGTAGACCTCCACAAGTCTGGTTCATCCTTGGGATAAATTTCCAAAAGCCTGAAGGTGCCACGTTCATCTGTACAAACAATAGTACGCAAGTATAAACACCATGGGACCACGCAGCCGTCAAACCGCTCAGGAAGGAGACGCGTTCTGTCTCCTAGAGATGAACGTACTTTGGTGTGAAAAGTGCAAATCAATCCCAGAACAACAGCAAAGGACCTTGTGAAGATGCTGGAGGAAACGGGTACAAAAGTATCTCTATCCACAGTAAACGAGACCTATATTGACATAACCTGAAAGGCCGCTCGGCAAGGAAGAAGCCACTGCTCCAAAACCGCCATTAAAAAAAGCTTGAAAGCCGAAGGACACCATCCCAACCGTGAAGCACGGGGGTGGCAGCATCATGTTGTGGGGTTACTTTGCTGCAGGAGGGCTGGTGCACTTCACAAAATCGATGGCATCATGAGGAAAGAAAATGATGTGGATATATTGAAGCAACATCTCAAGACATCAGTCAGGAAGTTAAAGCTTGGTCGCAAATGGGTCTTCCAAATGGACAATGACCCCAAGCAAACTTCCAAAGTTGTGGCAAAAATGGCTTAAGGACAACATAGTCAAGGTATTGGAGTGCCCATCACAAAGCCCTGACCTCAATCCTATAGAAAATGTGTGGACAGAACTGGAAAAAGCGTGTGCGAGCCAGGAGGCCTACAAACCTGACTCAGTTACACCAGCTCTGTCAGGAGGAATGGGCCAAAATTCACCAAACTTATTGTAGGAAGCTTGTGGAAGGCTACCCGAAACGTTTGACCCAAGTTAAATAATTTAAAGGCAATGCTACCAAATACTAATTGAGTGTATGTAAACTTCTGACCAACTGGGAATGTCATGAAAGAGATAAAAGCTGAAATAAATAATTCTCTCTACTATTTTTCTGACATTTCACATTCTTAAAATAAAGTGGTGATCCTAACTGACCTAAGATGGGGAATTTTTACTAGGATTAAATGTCATGAATTGTGAAAAACTGAGTTTAAATGTATTTGGCTAAGGTGTATGTAAACTTCCGACTTCAAGTGTGTGTATCAAGAAAGATAGCTGTCATTTGCCCATGCCACCTTGTTCTCGGGACACTCAATTTGGCAGCCAGATCAAGCCGAAATGGACATGTCTCACCCCACTGGGAAGAGAGGGAGTCCTTTCAACGTATGTACAGTTGAAGTTTGGAAGTTTACATACCTTAGCCAAATACAAGTTACCTATTTGAACGTGTCAAACTTTACCACGGCATCAATGACACACACACACACGCACACACACCTACTTTCTAGGGCTGACCCCATTTGTCGATTGTTTGGTTGACCAAGATCTTTTTAAATCGAGTTCAAAAGTTATGGGGTTACTTAGAAACGTCCTTGTTTTCCATGAAAACATACATGAAATGAGTTGCAATATGAATAGGAAATATAGTGAAGACGTTGACGAGGTTATAAATAATGATTTTTAATTGAAATAATAATTGTGTCCTTTGCTTTCGTCAAAGAATCCTCCATTTGCAGCAATTACAGCGTTGCAGACCTTTTGGCATTCTAGTTGTCAATTTGTTGAGGTAATCTGAAGAGATTTCACCCCATGCTTCCTGAAGCACCTCCCACAGGTTGGATTGGCTTGATGGGCACTTCTTACGTACCATACGGTCAAGCTGCTCCCACAACAGCTCAATAGGGTTGAGATCCGGTGACTGTGCTGGCCACTCCATTATAGACAGAATACCAGCTGACTGCTTCTTCCCTAAATAATTATTGCATAGTTTGGAGTTGTGCTTTGGGTCGTTGTCCTGTTGGAGGAGGAAATTGGCTCCAATTAAGCGTCGTCCACAGGGTATGGCGTTGCAAAATGGAGTGATAGCCTTCCTTCTTCAAGATTCCTTTTACCCTGTACAAATCTCCCACTTTACCACCACCAAAGCACCCCCAGAACATCACATTGCCTCCACCATGTTTGACAAATGGCATCAAGCACTCCTCCAGAATCTTTTCATTATTTCTGCATCTCACGAATGTTCTTCTTTGTGATCCGAACACCTCAAACTTAGATTCGTCTGTCCATAACACTTTTTCCCCAATCTTCCTCTGTCCAATGTCTGTGTTCTTTTGCCCATCTTAATCTTATCTTTTTATTGGCCAGTCTGAGATATGGCTTTTTCTTTGCAACTCAGCCTAGAAGGCCAGCATCCCGGAGTCGCCTCTTCACTGTTGACATTGAGACTGGTGTTTTGTGGGTACTATTTAATGAAGCTGCCAGTTGAGGACTTTTGAGGCATCTGTTTCTCAAACTAGACACTCTAATGTACTTGTCCTCTTACTCAGTTGTGCACCGGGGCCTCCCACTCCTCTTTCTATTCTGGTTAGAGCCAGTTTGCTCTGTTCTGTGAAGGGCGTAGCACACAGTGTTTTACGAGATCTTCAGTTTCTTGGCAATTTCTCACATGGAATAGCCTTCATTTCTCAGAACAAGAATAGACTGATGAGTTTCAGAAGAAAGTTCTTTGTTTTTGGCCATTTTGAGCCTGTAATCGAACCCACAATTGCTGACCCTCCAGATACTCAACTAAAAAAGCCCAGTTTTATTGCTTCTTTAATCAGCAAAATAATTTTCAGCTGTGCTAACATAATTGCAAAAGGGTTTTCAAATGATCAGTTAGCCTTTTAAAATACTAAACTTGGATTAGCTAACACAACATGCCAGTGGAACACAGGAGTGATGGTTGCTGATAATGTGCCTCTGTACATATTCCATAAAAAATCTGCCATTTCCAGCTACAATAGTCATTTACAACATGTAAATACAATGTCTACACTGTGTTTCTGATCAATTTGATGTTATTTTAATAGACAAAAAAATGTGCTTTTCTTTCAAAAACAAGGTCATTTCTAAGTGACCCCAAACTTTTGAACGGTAATGTATATAGATAGATAGATAGATAGATATATCTACACACACACACACACACACACACACACACACACACACACACACACACACACACACACACACACACACACACACACACACACAGCGAGAGAGAGCGCTCCCCAGTTGTAGAATCTGCACACGTCCGCTGTTTTCCGTTGCGTCAAACAATTTGTCCTCCTGAGTGGCCAATATATCTCTCTCGCTCTCTCTCTCCTTTCTTCCATCTCCACGGCAACAGAACACTTTCTCTCATCCTCTTTCTCTCTCCCTATCTCACCCCCCTCTCTTTCTCTCTCACACTCTCCCTCTTTCTCTCCCATTCTCTTCCTGCTGTTCCTCTCTTCAGTCGTATAATAATTAGGTTATCATGATTAGGACTGTTACTCGGTACCGTGTGTGTGTGTGTGTGTGTGTGCGCGCGCGCATGCATCAATGGAGAGAGCGGGGGGATCTCTCCCTATCCCCCTCCTCCCTTTCTCTCTGTACTGTTTCATATTTAGACTGACAACTCTCTTTCTTCCTCTCTGAAGGTCATGTCACAGCCCTCCTTGCCTCCCCCTCTCTCTCCGCCACTCCTTTTGAAGTGTTTCGGTCTTCAGTCCAACTTCCTGCCCACTCAGTGGTCCGCGACCAGTGTTTCCATGGAGATCTGTCCATCAAAGACATTGAGGCAGTCTTTTTTTCCTCTTTTGCTTTTTAGAACTTAAATAAAGTCTGTCTCTTCCTCCATCTTTCTATCTCCTGCTCGTTCGCGCTCTCATTGATGATCAGTCATTTCAATGGTTATATAGGATAGGTAGAGCTGATAACAGTAGTATGGATTGGTTCTAAAATGTCTCTAGAATATCTCTTATCTGGAATAAACATTTCCCTCTATTGCGCGTGTGTGTGTGTGTGTGTGTGTGTGTGTGTGTGTGTGTGTGTGTGTGTGTGTGTGTGTGTGTGTGTGTGTGTGTATTGATCTTTCCCTGAGCCAGGCTTGACTTTTCTTGTCAGCACTTTTCTCATCCATATTAGGGGATGTGGTGTTAGAGGGGTGTGTGTGTGTGTGAGAGAGAGATTTCTCAGTCCTCTGGGTAATCACGCATATCCTAGTCCTGAAACAGTGGCTACACACAGAGTAATTACACTCGGAAGTGGGAAAAATGAATTGACTCCACGACTTGTCTCTAGGGCCTGGTCGGTGCAATGTGTACGTACGTACGTGTGTGTGTGTGTGTGCGTGCGCACTCTGGACACTGTGATCGATAGGGGTGATATGCAGATGCTGTGTCTCTGCTCTAGGCTGTGTGTTTCTGTCTTATCTGTTTTTTTTGTCTCTATCTATACTTCTATCTGCCTGTCTGTGTCTTGAATTTAGTTTGTGAATGTTTCACAAGGCTCTTTTTACAGTATCCAGGGCGACGTGCGTGTGCGCACGCACGCACGCACACACACACACACACACACACACACACACACACACACACACACACACACACACACACACACACACACACACACACACACACACATACACGAAAACACTGCTGTTTAGTCCTTCCAAGTCAAGGACAAACCTTAGCTTCTCAGGTAAACGAACACAAGCTATTTCTGTACCTTTCAGGGAGGGGGGGAGGGACGAATAAAAGCCAAAGAAAGACTTCAAACCCCCAAAGAACACCAATAAGGGTTTCTACTGTCCTACTTTAATTTCTTGGGGTTACACGCTCACTCACACACAGACACACTCACACACCTCTAACACTGCATCCCCAACTCTGGGAGAAACCGTTTCAGCCAGAGCAATACACTAGTACACTGTTTTTGGTCTGTCTATCTGTCTGTAGTCTTCATCTGTTCTTAATTAGACCAATTTAAGACGATTGTATGTCACCCAAACTGGGGCTGTGTGTGTGTGTGTGTGTGTGTGTGTGTGTGTGTGTGTGATTATCCAGACAGCCTCTAAGACATCTATAGAAGGGCAGTGTGCCACAGTGAGACCCTACAGACAGTGGTACCCTACCCTCACCGACACATAAACACACACACCACGAGCACAGCTGTAATGGTCGATGTGTGTGAGTTTTAAATGAGGCTTTGCTTTGTTTGGGTACAGAGAGACCGAAACAGAAGGTGACTCCTCTCCTCCTCCCTCTCTTTCTCCTCACCTTTCTCCCTCTAGTCAGTCACATCCAAAGCCATTGCAGTTCACTCAGATGTTTCAAACTGGGAAGGGCCTCTTTCCGCCCTTCTTTTTCCCCATTACCCTCCTTCCCCATCTCTCCCTCCTCTCTCTCTCTCCCTCCCTTTGTACTCCCTCCTTTTGATCTGTCTTTGATGACATCACATCAGAGCTTGATGACATCACATCAGAGCTTGTCTGTTCGTTAGTGATCTGTCGTTAGCGCTAAACAGAAGCAATAGTCGAGAAGGGAAAGTTCCTCTCTGCCTACCCTCCCTTTTTCCTCCTTCCATTTCCAACCCTCTCCTCCCTCTCTCCTTCCATTTCCAACCCTCTCCCCTCCCTTAATTTCAACCCCCTTCCCTATCTCCGCTTCCCCCGCTTCCAACCCATGTATCTTCCCTCTCTCTCTTCCCTCCATTTCCAACCACTATATCTTCCCTCTCTCCTCCCACTCTATCCCCTAGCCCCTACCTACAATATGGTTGTCTCACGTTGTTTTCTCATAGGCTGACTGGAATCGTGGCCATATTGCGCGTGTGCGCGCACACACACACCACAATCAGGTACACGTTGGGTTGTTATTCACCTCATTTCACAGGGTGGCAGGGTTAGGCAGGGTGACCTGTGCAGCTGGTGTGTGTGAGCTCCACCGAGCAGAAAAAGCACACTGTAGACACAGTCACCTGTGGTTGGCCTCGTTTTAGCTGACTAGTGTTGCTGCCCTTCAACCAGAGAGAGAGAGAGAGAGCGAGACTCTTTGAAGCTGAAAGGTAGCCTCTGGACAGTCACCATCTCTATAGCAGGTGGTGTTTATTTTCACACCCGTACAGTATGTGTACGGCTACAACACACACGCACGCACACACACGGAGGCGGGGGTTCCCACAGACACAACTCTGAGAGAAACTGTTTGTCAGCCAGTGCAGTACACTAGTACACAGTTTTTGGTCTGTCTATCTGCTTCGAGGAATGTCTTCATCTGTTCTAATTAGAGCAATTTAAGACTACTGTATGTCACCCAAAGTGTGTGTGTGTGTGTGTGTGTGTGTGTGTGTGTGTGTGTGTGATTATTACCCAGACAGGGGTGGGCAACTCCTCAAGGGCCTGATTTGGTGTCACACTTCTCCACCCCTAGCAAACACAGCAATCAAATTGCATTCTAAACTGAAGATCCTGATTCTGTGATTATTGGAGTCAGGTGTGTTAGCTGGGGCAAAACTGGGACACTAATCAGGCCCTTGAGGACTGGAATTGCCCACCCCTGCTCTAAGATATCCATAGAAGGGCAGTGTGCCACAGTGAGAGTGGTGCCCTATTCAGGTAGCCTAGCGGTTAGATCGTTGGGCCAGTAACCGAAAGGTCGCTGGTTCGAATACCCGAGCCAACAAGGTAAAAAATATGTTGCTTCATGAGGTAGTCACCTGGAATGCATTTCAATTAACAGATGTGCCTTGTTAAATTAATTTGTGGAATTTCTTTCCTTAATGCGTTTGAGTCAATCTGTTGTGTTTTGACAAGGTTGGGGTGGTAAACAGAAGATGGCCCTATTTGGTAAAAGACAAAATCCATATTATGGCAAGAACAGCTCACAAAAACAAAGAGAAATGACAGTCCATCATTACTTTAAGACATGAAGGTCAGTCAATCAGGAAAATGTCAAGAACTTTGAAAGTTTCTTCAAGTGCGGTCGCAAAAAACATCCAGTGCGTGCTATGACGAAGCTGGCTCTCATGAGGACCGCCACAGGAAAGGAAGACCCAGAGTTACCTCTGCTGCAGAGGATATGTTCATTTGAGTCACCAGCCTCAGAACTTGTAGCCCAAATAAATGCTTCACAGAGTTCAAGTAACAGACACATCTCAACATCAACTGTTCAGAGGAGACTGCGTAAATCAAGCCTTCATGGTCGAATTGCTGCGAAGAAACCACTACTAAAGGACACCAAGAAGAAGAAGAGACTTGCTTGGGTCAAGAAACACGAGCAATGGACATTAGACCGGTGGAAATCTGTCCTTTTGGTCTGATGAGTCCAAATTTGAGATTTTTGGTTCCAACCGTGGTGTCTATGTGAGACGCAGAGTCGGTGAACGGATGATCTCTGCATGTGTGGTTCCCACCGTGAAGCTTGGAGGAGGAGGTGTGATGATGTTTGGGTGATTTATTTTCAATTCAAGGCACACTTAACCAGCATGGCTACCACTGCATTCCGCAGCGATACGCCATGCCATCTGGTTTGCCCTTAGGCCCACTATCATTTGTTTTTCAACAGGACAATGACTCAACACACCTCCAGGCTGTGTAAGGGCTATTTGACCAAGAAGCAGAGTGATGGAGTGCTGCATCAGATGACCTGGCCTCCACAATCACCTGACCTCAACCCCATTTAAGATGGTTTGGGATGAGTTGGACCGCAGAGTGAAGGAAAAGCAGCGAACACTCAACTGCTTCAAGACTGTTGGAAAAGCATTCCCCATGAAGCTGGTTGAGAGAATGCCAAGAATGTGCAAAGCTGTTATCAAGACAAAGGGTGGCTACTTTGAAGAATCTAAAATATATTTTGATTCGTTCAACACTTTTTTGGGGTCACTACATGATTCCATATGTGTTATTTAAAAGTTTTGATGTCTTCACTATTATTCTACAATGTATAAAATAGTAAAAATAAAGGAAAACCCCTTGAATTAGTGGATATGTCCAAGCTTTTGACTGGTACTGTAAATATCATCAGTGACACACACACACACACACACACACACACACACACACACACACACACACACACACACACCACGAGCACAGCTGTAATGGTCGATGTGTGTGAGTTTTAAATGAGGCTTTGCTTTGTTTGGGTACAGAGAGACCGAAACAGAAGGTGACTCCTCTCCTCCTCCCTCTCTTTCTCCTCACCTTTCTCCCTCTAGTCAGTCACATCCAAAGCCATTGCAGTTCACTCAGATGTTTCAAACTGGGAAGGGCCTCTTTCCGCCCTTCTTTTTCCCCATTACCCTCCTTCCCCATCTCTCCCTCTCTCTCTCTCCCTCCCTTTGTACTCCCTCCTTTTGATCTGTCTCTGATGAGGATCACATCAGAGCTTGATGACATCACATCAGAGCTTGTCTGTTCGTTAGTGATCTGTCGTTAGTGCTAAACAGAAGCGATAGTCTCTCTCTTCCCTCCATTTCCAACCCCTGTCTGAAGGAGAGTGATGGAAAGAATCTCTCTGATAAGGATCACATCAGAGCTTGATGACATCACGTCAGAGCTTGTCTGTTCGTTAGTTATCTGTCGTTAGAGCTAAACAGAAGTGATATTCTCTCTCCTCCCTCCATTTCCAACTCCTGTCTGTATCTTCCCTTTCTCCTCCCACTCTATCCCCTGGCCCCTACCAACAATATGGTTATTGTCTCACCCTGCTTTCTCATAGGCTGACTGGAGTTGTGGTCGTATTGCACTCAGATCCTATTTTCCTTAACCCTAACGTAACCTTAACCCCTACCTAATACACACACACACACAGCTTCCTTGTCCCGGCCCTTCTCCCAGATATGGGTCCAGGGCACCTTGAGAAAGAATCAATGAGATGTGACACACACACACACACCACAATCAGGTACACGTTGGGTTGTTATGCACCCCATTTCACAGTGTGGCAGGGTTAGGCAGGGTGACCTGTGCAGCTGGTGTGTGTGTGCGTCACATCTCATTGATTCTTTCTCAAGGTGCCCTGGACCCATATCTGGGAGGTGGGCCGTGACAAGGAGGCTGTGTGTCTGTGTGTTTCGTTTTACTATCCATGTTTTTTTTTTAAATCTGTCTGTGCCCTTGAGCAAGTCACTTAACCCTAATTTGCTCCAGGAGTGCCGTACTACTATGGCTGACCCTGTAAAACAACACCTTTCAGTACACCTTTCTGGTGTATGTGACAATGAAATGTTTTATTTATACAGTGCATTTGGAAAGTATTCATACCCCTTGACTTTTTCCACATTTTGTTACGTTACAGCCACATTCTAAAATAGATTAAAAAAATAAACTCCTACATCTACACACAATACAAATGTATTAACAATAAAAAACTGAAATATCACATTTACGTAAGTATTCAGACCTACTCAGTACTTTGTTGAAGCACCTTTGGCAGCGATTACAGCCTCAAGTCTTCTTGGGTATGATGCTACAAGCTTGGCACACTGTATTTGGGGAGTTTCTCCCATTCTTCTCTGTAGATCCTCTCAAGCTCTGTTAGGTGGGAAGGGGAGTGTTGTTGCACAGCTATTTTCAGGTCAATCCAGAGATGTTCGATTGGTTTTAAGTCCGGGCTTTGGCTGGTCCACTCAAGGACACTCCCGCGTTGTCTTGGCTGTGTGCTTAGGGTCGTTGTCCTGTTGGAAGGTGACCCTTCGCCCCAGTCTGAGGTCCTGAGTACTCTGGAGCAGATTTTCATCAAAGGTCTCGCTGTACTTCGCTCTGTTAATCTTTCCCTCGATCTTGACTAGTCTCCCAGTTCCTGCCGCTGAAAAACTTCCCCACAGCATGATGCTGCCACCACCATGCTTCACCGTAGGGATGATGCCAGGTTTCCTCCAGACGTGATGCTTGGCATTCATGCCAAAGACTTCAATCTTGGTTTCAACAGACCGGAGAATCTTGTTTCTCATTGTCTGAGAGTTCTTTAGGTGCATTTTGGCAAACTCCAAGCAGGCTGTCATGTGCCTTTTTACTGAGGAGTTGCTTCCGTCTGGCCACCCTACCATAAAGGCCTGATTGGTGGAGTGCTGCAGAGATGGTTGTCATTCTGGAAGGTTCTCCCATCTCCACAGAAGAACTCTGGAGCTCTGGCAGAATGACCATCGGGTTCTTGGTCACCTCCCTGACCAAGGCCCTTCTCCCCTGATTGCTCAGTATGGCCGGGCAGCCGCTCTAGGAAGAGTCATGGTTAGGGATCCATGATATATTGGTGAGCATATCGGAATCGGACGATATTAGCTAAAAATGCCAACATCGGCATCGGCCCGATGTCTAGTTTAACGCCGATGTGCAAAACCGATGTAAAAGCTGACGTGCATACCTATGTAATGTAAGTAGATGACGTAAGGATGCCACAAAAGCAGAAAAATACTAAGCTCACAATTCCAACAACTAAACAAGTTCAAGTCGAGCAGTCATTTGAAAGAGAAAGAACATTTCAGCGAGACGACTCAAAGGCAAAATTCGTTAACTCTAAGATAATGGAATTCATTGCCCTTGACAATTAACCGTGCTCTGTCGTGGATGATGTTGGCTTTCGCCGACTAGTCGAGCGAAAGTCACGCTATTTTTCAGATGTTGCCCTACTGGAGTTACATAGAATTGTTGAAACTCACATCCATGAGCTTCACGACTGACATTTGGACCAGTGATATCAGCCCCATGAGCATTAGGAGTCTGACAGCACAGTGGGTCGACGAGGATTTTGTACTGAGGAAAGCCGTATTGCATGCTCACGAATGTGCTGTTCTCATACCATTGCTGCCATTTCAATGGCATTTGAGAACATGTTTGAAACTTGGGAACATGAACTCTCCTAGCACCAATCGAATAACTGACTCGAGAAATAAGCTCAACTGCGCCTGCAGCAGACGTGATACCCTCTGTCATGGCATTGAAACGCCTGCTCAAAAACACTGCAGACAGACCGTGGGGTTAAAACTTACAAAATTACTTGAGGCTGTGAACAAGCATTTCGGTGGCATTCTCTCAGCCTCTTTACTGTGTCGCCACCATGCTTGATGCTAGGTTACAAGGATTGCTACTTCCTTGCAGACAAGAAACAGGGTTTACGTGAAATGTTACATACACAGCCTGATAAGATGGAAACGGACACAGTGACAGTGTGCACCGAGGAAGAGAGGCCACGGCCAGGCAGAGCTGAAAATTCGCTGCTTGACATTCATGATGAAATCCTGGTTGAGAATGAAACGACTGAACAAATGAACAACAAAACAGCACAGCAAGTAAGTGAAAGAAATAGGTTTTGATTGTTTTTCTGGTAATAGGGACATACGTAAATGCCAACAAAATAACTTTTTGGTCGGTGTGTATGTGTGTGTAACCTTTATTTAACTAGGCAAGTCAGTTAAGAACAAATTCTTATTAACAATGACGGCCTACCCTGGCCAAACCCGAACAATGCTGGGCCAATTGTGCACCGCCCTATGGGACTCCCAATCACGGTTGGATGTGATACAGCCTGGATTCGAACTAGGGACTGTAGTGATGCCTCTTGCACTGAGATGCAGCGCCTTAGACCGCTGTGTGTGTGTTAACTGTACTAGGCTGCTTAAAAGGCTTCTAAAATTTAAATGATTGGTTATCGCTATCTGTTCTTTTGGGGGCCAAGGAAAATATCGGGTATCGGCCAAAAATGTCATATCGGTGCATCCCTAGTCTTGGTGGTTCCAAACTTGTTCCATTTAAGAATGATGGAGGCCACTGTGCTCTTGGGGACCTTCAAGGCTGCACACATTTTTTGGTACCCTTCCTCAAATCTGTACCTCGACACAATCCTGTCCTTTCTTCGACCTCATGGCTTGGTTTTTGCTCTGACATGCACTGTCAACTGTGGGACCTTTATATAGACAGGTGTGTGCCTTTCCAAATCATGTCCAATCAGTTGAATTTACCACAGGTGGACTCCAAGTTGTAGAAACATCTCAAGGATGATCAATGGAAACAGGATGCACCTGAGCTCAATTTTGAGTCTCAAAGCAAAGGGTCTTAATACTTATGTAAATAACGTATTTATGTTTTTCATTTGTAAAAAAGAAGAAAAACGGTTTTCGCTTTGTCATTATGGGTTATTGTGTGTAGATTGATCATCATTTGTATTTATTTAATCAATTTTAGAATAAGACTAATGTAACAAAATGTGGGAAAAGTCAAGGGGTCTGAATACTTTCAACGCACTGTGTATTATTTAATGTTTCCCTCAACTGTTAATGTGTAGTGAGACCTGTGTGTGTGTGTGTGTGTGTGTGTGTGTGTGTGTGTGTGTGTGTGTGTGTGTGATTACCCAAACAGCCTCTAAGACATCTATAGAAGGGCAGTGTGCCACACTGAAGGTACTGTGGGATTACAGCTAATTAACACACGACCCATGTTTTTATGGTGCGTGTACTGTAGTGTACTTGTCAGTTCAGTAAAAGCAGGGATGCTTTTCTCAGAGATGCTAGTATATTTTCCTAAATTCTACTTAAAGGTTCATAAGCTTGTTCTCAAAACAAATGTATATTTTTTTAGAATCTGAAGTCGAGTAATATTGATACGTCATTAGGGTGGCTAGGCTGCCGTGTTGCTAATATTAGTGGTGATAGGCCAGCCTCATTGTTAGCAGTTAGCCGTTAGCATCAGTCAGCTGAAGAAGACATGTCCTGTGGTATTTCTCCTGTGTCTAATGGTGTAGTCATCACGTGTGTGTGTGTGTGTGTAGGGGTGTGGGGGTGTGGGGTGTATTGATCCTATACACAGTAAACATGACAGGCTGCTCCTCAGAGGTACAGTGGAAAAGGTCGGGGGTCAGGGATGGGTGGAGGTATTTGCTGATATGATGTTTAGGTGCTCTCAGAGCTGGTGAGGGAAGGAACACACACACTTACTGGTGCTAATGACTGAGAACATGAAAGACAGAGGAGGAGTGGAGGTAGAATGAAAAGATGAAAGCTTGTCGTGGTGACCTTGCTGTGACTAGTTCAGCTGCAGTGTCACAACCTTAAACCTCCCCAATCCCTCTCTTAGAACAGACACACTGGAACTGATCTCTCTCTCTCTCTCTCTCTCTCTCTCTCTCTCTCTCTCTCTCTCTCTCTCTCTCTCTCTCTCTCTCTCTCTCTCTCTCTCTCTCTCTGGTGTAGGAAGGAGATATGGGGGGGGGGTCACAGGATCTCTTTTGATGTTCTGGGAGTCATTGAGGTGGCCGAGGTGAGACTGCAAGCTTTGATGACTGTTGCTGGGCAACTGGTTCTCTATCTGTCTGTCTCTCTCTTACCGTTTTCAGTCTCCATCCCTCTATTTCAGGTATGATACTAGCCAGATGCCATGTAGGAGCACAGGCATTGACCAACCTTCTGAACGAGGGTGTTAGTCACACACAGGCTCCGGCTAGTCGTGGAAAACCTTTTTCTCTGGTTACAAAAGACAATAGTTATGTGTCTATATCCATATCTCCCTGCCCCCATCCTCTTTCTCTCTCTCTCCCTGTCCTCTCTCAGTCTTTGGTATTTTATTAGGATCCCCATTAGCGGTGGCAAAAGCAGCAGCTACTCTTCCTGGGGTTGACATGAAACAATACAGAATGACATAATACAGAACATCAATAGACAAGAACAGCTCAAGGACAGAACTACATACATAAAAAAAAGGCACACGTAGCCTAGATATCAATGCATACACACAAACTATCTAGGTCAAATAGGGGAGAGGCGTTGTGCTGTGAGGTGTTGCTTTATCTGTTTTTTTAAACCAGGTTTGCTGTTCATTTGAGCAATATGAGATGGAACGGAGTTCCATGCAATAATGGCTCTATATAATATTGTACGCTTTCTTGAGTTTGTTCTGGATTTCGGGACTGTGAGAAGACCCCTGGTGGCATGTCTGGTGGGATAAGTGTGTGTGTCAGAGCTGTGTGTAAGTTCATTATGCAAACAATCTGGGATTTTCAACACATTAATGCTTCTTCTAAAAAGAAGTGAGACTGGCATGCATAGTATTTAGATCAGCCCTCTGATTACAATTTAGAGCAAAACGTGCCGCTCTGTTCTGGGCCAGCTGCAGCTTAACTAGGTCTTTCCTTGCAGCGCTGGACCACACGACTGGACAATGATCAAGATTAGACACAACTACAGCCTGCAGAACTTGCTTTTTGTGTGTGGTGTCAAAAAAGCAGAGCATCTCTTTATTACGGTTAGACCTCTCCACCCCTTTACAACCATTGAATCTATATGTTTTGACCATGACAGTTTACAATCTAAGGTAACGCCAAGTAATTTAGTCTCCTGAACTTGTTCAACAGCCACACCATTCATTACCAGATTCAGCTGAGGTCTAGCACTTCAGGAATGATTTGTACCAAATACAATGCTCTTAGTTTTAGAGATGTTCAGGACCAGTTTATTACTGGCCACTCATTCCAAATCAGACTACAACTCTTTGTTAAGGGTTTCAGTGACTTCATTAGCTGTGGTTGCTGATGCGTATATGGTTGAGTCAGCAGCATACATGGACACACATGCTTTGTTTAATGCCAGTGGCAGGTCATTGGTAAAAATAGAAAAGGGCAGAGGGCCTAGAGAGCTGCCCTGCGGTACACCACTCGTTACATGTTTGACATTAGAGAAGCTTCCATTAAAGAAAACCCTCTGAGTTTTATTAGATAGATAGCTCTGAATCCATGATATGGCAGAGGTTGAAATGCCCATAACACATACGTTTTTTTCAACAATAGGTTATGGTCAATAATATCAAAGGCTGCACTGAACTCTAACAGCACAGCTCCCACAAATCTTATCAATTTATTTCAACCAATCATCATTTCTGTCAGTGCAGTACATGTTGAGTGCCCTTCTCTATAAGCATGCTGAAAGTCTGTTATTAATTTTGTTTACAGAGAAATAACATTGTATTTGGTCAAACATAATTTTTTCTAACAGTTTGCTAAGAGCTGGCAGCAAGCTTTATAGGTCTGCTGTTAGAACCAGTAAAGGCCGCTTTACCACTCAAGAGTGGTAGCGGAATTACTTTGGCTTCCCTCCAGGCCTGAGGACAAAGACTTTCCTTTAGGCTCAGATTAAAAAGATGACAGATAGGAGTGGCTATAGAGTCACCTACCATCCTCAGTAGCTTTCCATCTAAGTTGTCAATGCCAGCAGGTTTGCCATTATTGATCGATAACAATCATTTTCCCACGTCTCCCACACTAACTTTACAAAATTCAAACTTGCACTGCTTTTCTTTCATTATTCATTTTTTTATGCATGAATACGATGGCTCACTGTTCATTGTTGGCATTTCCTGCCTAAGTTTTCCCACTTTGCCAATGAAGTAATCATTAAAATAATTGGCATCATCAAATGGTTTTGTGATGAATAAGCCATCTGATTCGATAAAATGGAGTTCAATTTGTCTTTCTGCCCATAATTTCATTTAAAGTACTCAAGTTTTTTTCCATCATTCTTTATATCATTGATCTTGGCTTCATAATGAAGTTTCTTCTTCTTTTTGTTGAGTTTAGCCATATAATTTCTCAATTTGCAGTAAGTCAGCCAGTCAGATGTGCAGCCAGATTTAGCCACTCCTTTGGCCCCATCTCTTTCAACAATACAGTTTTTCAATTCCTCATCAATCCATGGAGCCTTAACAGTTCTAACAGTCAGTTTCTTAACAGGTGCATGTTTATCAATAATTGGAAGAAGCAATTTCATAAATTAATCAAGTGCAGTGTCTGGATGCTCCTCATTAATCACATCAGACCAACAAATATTTTTAGCATCATCCACATAAGAATCACAGCAAAATCTTTTGTATGGTCTCTTATACACAATTTTAGGCCCAGCTGTTGAAACTTTGGCTTTCCTGGATATAGCCACTATATTGTGATCACTGCATCCAATGGGTAAGATACAGCATCAGAACAAAGTTCTACAGTATTAGTAAAAATGTGATTGACACATGTGGATGATCTTGTTTCTGTAGTATTTGTAAACACCCTGGTAGGTTGATTAATAACCTGAACCAAATTACAGGCACTGGTTACAGTAAGAAGCTTCCTCTTGAGCGAACAGCTTGATGAAAGCCAGTCAATATTCAGGTTCCCAAGAAAGTAAACCTCTCTGTTTACATCACATACACTATCAAGCATTTCACACACATTTATTTAGATACTGACTGTTAGCACTTGGTGGCCTATAGCAACACCCCAAAAGAAAAGGCTTTAGATGTGCCAAGTGAACCTGCAACCACAACACTTCAATAACACTTGACATAAGATCTTCTCTAAGCATTGCATGGATATGGCTCTGAATATATATACAGCAACACCTCCCCCATAAGCATTCCTATCCCTTCTATAGATGTTATATCCTTGTATTGCTACTGATGTATCATCAAATGAATTACCTAAGTGAGTCTCATAAATGGCTAATATATGAATGTTATCTGATGTTAGCAAGTTATTGATTTCATTACCCTTTATTTTTAAGGCTACATGTATTAATATGGGCTATTTTCAGCCCTTTCCTGGGTAGCTTATCAGAGAGAGACATAATAGTGAAAAGACCAAACAAAGCAAGAGGGAAAAAAATATACATTCAGCAGTCCAGGTAGCCTAGTGGTAAGAGCGTTGGACTAGTAACCGAAAGGTTGCAAGATCGAATCCCTGAGCTGACAAGGTCAAAATCTGTTGTTCTGCCCCTGAACAAGGCAGTTTAACCCACTGTTCCTAGGCCGTCATTGAAAATAAGAATTAGTTCTTAACTGACTTGCCTAGTTAAATAAAGGTAAAATAAAAAAATAAAAAAAATTGGTGTGTGTGCTGCAGGGTTGAAGCTATGAACCCATAGGCTTGGCTCTCTCATCCCTTCCAGGCTTCTGGGAGGGAGGGTGGACAATGAGCCTGTCATAATGGATGTAAGCAATGTCCCCACACGCTCTGGCAGCTTTCATGACTGGGATCAGTTCTTTCCTCTTCTGGTGCACAGCTTCAGGATAGTCCTCGTTGAGGAAGATATACGTTACTCTCAACTTCTTGGCTCTTTCCAGAACAGCTACCTTGTCCTTGAACCTCAGGAACTTAACCACTATCAGCCTGGGTCTATCACCTGGGCTGGTGGTGGGTTTTCAAGTCCTGTGGCCACGCTCCACCTCAATCTTCCTTTGGTCCATCTTCAGTTTCTCCAAGATCATTTCCCTACTTTGTCCTCAGACTCCGTCTAGGTCTCATGTGTAGATTCTACAATTCCGTCCACAACCATGTTGTGCCGCCTTGATTGTCTCTCGAGATAATCTGATTTATCTGTCATTGTTATCATGGATTCACACACAGAACTGATGTCCTCTCTCAATGACTTACAGATTACTGTCATTTTGCCGTTCTCCTGTTTCAACTCATCGAGCTGACCCTGGGAGAACTGCAAACTGTTCTTCAGGTCCTGGACCTCTCTGGTCAGGTCGTCCATTCTTTTATTCGTAGAATCCACAAGTATTTGGACAAAACACTTGTAGCTATTTTCTTGTTGTTGTAACAACTGCTTGTAGAACTATTTTTGATTGTTTAAAAGATCCTTCACCTGTGATGGAGAGACACCACTGTCCTCAACGGTACTCCCGCCGGCTTTGGTCTTTGTCATGGTAGCAAAGTAGGTTATGCTGTTACTCCTCGCAGTTCCAGACAGGGCAGGTCATGGGGAAAATTGAAAACAACAAACAGCAGGGATCTAGATGGCCACAAACCCGGAACAATCCGTGATCCCAGCCATAATGGCTAACCGCGTCGAGGGCTGCGTTCAAGAAAACCCCGCTAGCTTGATATGCAGCTAGGCTAGCTGCGACGCCAAATAGCTCCTGAGACCCGTCCTTGGTCGACAGGATCACTGGAAAGAGACAAGCAGTCCCAGCAACTGATGCCAACTGTGTCGTGGGATCCCAACTAAGCTAGCAAGCTACCAAGAACTTTCCAATACACTTTCAAACAACAAACTTTTCAAACAAACAAAACCGAGCTCTTCCTCGTTCCGCGTTCAACAGGAAGTGATGTGCAGCATGACAATGCCCCCGTTGCTATCTATCCCTCTCCCCTCTCTCTCTCTCCATCTGCTACTGTCTCTGTGTGGTGTCAGACTGGTCATAATATTTCTCTAAATATCTGTTCTATTAAAGCTTTAAGCAAGAGTGCTCAGGGGAGAGTGTGTGTTTGTTTGCTAATATGGGTCAGTTATTCTCCTCTGTCTGTAGATAAATAAAAGTGTGTTTTGTTCTATTTACAGCTAAACTCAATAGGCTGCTTCGTTTTGTAAACAACTCGTAGACCACTCGGTTTAGTAAACAACTTGGATGCTATGAATGATATATGAGAGAGTGTCCCTTCTGAGAAAATCACACAAGAACACAACTACTGTGTCAATGATGACTTGATGTTTTAGAGCTTTTTGTTAACTTCTTGGTTTGAACTTGTTCTAATGGCTACATTGATTGTTGGTTCTTAACACCAGAGTGAAGGGTTTGATTCTGGCATGGTCATCATATACTAAATTGATTTTGTGCTTTGGATGTTATGTGCATTGAATAAAACGACTACACTGAGCAAAAATATAAACGCCACAATTTCAAAGCTTTTACTGAGTTACAGTTCATATAAGGACATCAGTAAATTGAAATACATTCATTAGGCCCTAGTCTATGTCTGGGCAGGAGTGCAGTCGTGTGTGTGTGTGTGTGTGTGTGTGTGTGTGTGTGTGTGTGTGTGTGTGTGTGGGCCTGGCTCCACACACTGTGGAGCCAGGCCCAGCCAATCAGAATGAATTTTTCCCCATAAAAGGGCTTTATTACTGACAGAAATACTCCTCAGCACTCCCTCCCCTCCCTCAGATGATCCTGCAGCTGAAAAAAACGGATGGGGAGGTCCTGGGCTGGCGCGGTTACACGTGGTCTGCGGTTGTGAGGCCGGTCGGACGTACTGCCAAATTCTCAAATTATGTTGCTTATGGTAGAGAAATGAACATTCAATTCTCTGGCAACAGCTCTGGTGGACATTCCTGTAGTCAGAATCCAACTGCACACTCCCTAAAAACTTGAGACATCTGTGGCATTGAGTTGTGTGATAAACTGCACATTTTAGAGTGGACTTTTATTGTCCCCAGCACAAGGTGCACCTGTGTAATGATCATGGTGTTTAATCAGCTTCTTGATATGCCACACCTGTCAGGTGGATGGATTATCTTGGCAAAGGAGAAATGCTCACTAACAGGGATGTAAACACAGAATTTGAGAGAAATAAGATTTTTTTGTGCATATGGAACATTTCTGGGATTTTTATTTCGGCTCATGAAACATGGGACCATCACTTTACATGTTGCATAAAATGTTTTGTTTAGTATAATAGATGACCATATTATAAACATATTTCCCCCTGATATGTATAGTATTCACTGACTGAGGATGGTGGTGACCGGTTGGTTATTTTTGCTGGAGAATGGTGTTGTACTTGAGTTATAGTTCACTCATAGTTATGCAGAGATTCATTTGTGTGTCCGCATGCACGCTTGCAGGCACAGGCGTGTGTGTGTGTGTGTGTGTGTGTGTGTGCTGACAGGGGAACAGAAGGGTCACCCCCCCTGATGGTGTTATTATATGAGGATAAATATTTCACCCTGCAGAACACACACACTCCACACGCTGCGGCATCCAGTCCTGAATTATTTACACAAAACACACACTATTCCCTCCCACACACAGAGACCCACTTAAAATACAGTTTGGCTTCATGCTTGCAGATACAAACCCACCCACAAACCTCCCCACACATACGTATCGACAATAATTTGTGGTTTCAAATAGTAACTGTAAAACATCCAGTTATCAATTTGTCCAGCCCAGCAGTTACAGAGAAATGTACATATCATATTGTTTATATTCCCTTACCCTCATTCACGCTCAGGCTCCCAGGATCCAGTTCTCCAAGTCCACTGTCGTGCTTATTTCCACCTGGCCTTTTAAATGGGGACAAATTTCTATCAGGGATAGCACTCTGGCCAATCAATCACGTCAAGTACCCAAGAGAAACCAAAACCAGCAGGACTGTTGAACTAGGTACCCGGAGTAGGATAAGATCACTGGGACCAACTCTGGCTCTCAGATTTGCAGCACTGCTAAACATTTAGCTGAAAAGGGTTGTGGTTACGAATATGGATCTGTCTACTTGTTTAGTCACAAACAAACTCCAGGATTTTAGTAGATCTTAACGCTAGTGGCTTATTAACCATCACTTTGTCAGATGTACAGGTAACTGCCAAAAATAAAGGAAACACTTGAGTAAATGGTGTTTGCAATGGTGTTTGCAACGCCAGGGTTGTGGGTTCGATTCCCACGGGGGGCCAGTACGAGAAAAAAAAAAATGTATGAAATGAATTGAAATGTATGCATTCACTACTGTAAGTCGCTCTGGATAAGAGCGTCTGCTAAATGACTAAAATGTAATGTAAATGTAATACAAAGTATATTGAAAGCAGGTGCTTCCACACCGGTGTTGTTCCTAAGTTAAAGGCCCAGTGCAGTTGAAAATGTGATTTGCCTGTGTTTTATATAGATTTCCACAGTATGAGGTTGGAATAATACTATGAAATTGTGAAAATTATGATAATTCTGTTTGAAAAGACTGCCTCAAAATGTCAGCCTGTTTTGTTGGGATGGAGTTTTGGCCTTCCTGGTGACATCACCAGGCAGTAAATGAGTTAATAGGACAAACGTCTGGCAATAACAGCGAGTTTTCAATGTTCCCCTCCCAGACAGCCCTAGCAAAATTCTTGCTTAAGAAATTGCTCTTGCTAAGAAGCTATTTTGTTTCTTTTTGACCATTTTGATTGTTTCAATCACAGTAAGGTACTTATTCATTGCTACCCAGAAATGGTTTTATATTGAGATAAGTGGCTGCATTGGACCTTTTTAAGCAATTAACATTCCATCATGGTTATGTGTGGCTCCCGTGTGGCTCAGTTGGTAGAGCATGGTGTTTGCAACGCCAGGGTTGTGGGTTCGATTCCCACGGGGGACCAGTACGGGGAAAAAACGTATGAAATGTATGCATTCACTACTGTAAGTCGCTCTGGATAAGAGCGTCTGCTAAATGACTAAAATGTAAATGTTATGTATAAAAGTGCCCAGTTGCCCATTATTTTGGCTACCATGGCTAAAAGAGATCTCAGTGACTTTGAAAGAGGGGTCGCAAAGGAACATAGGGGGTTTAAAAGTGTGCTGTGCTGTGTCTGTCTGTCTGTCTGTCTGTCTGTCTGTCTGTCTGTCTGTCTGTCTGTCTGTCTGTCTCCAGATCTCAACCCAATTGAACACGTATGGGATATTCTGCAGGGGTGCCTGAGACAGTGTTTTTCACTATGTCATGACTCGCTCTCCTTGGTGAGGATCAAAGGTGCCGGATCAGCTAGGCCTATGGCTGACAGATAGCCACACTCTCTCTCTCTCTCTCTCTCTCTTCTTGGAGTTGGCCTGGTTTTGTGACTAAACAACCGGTCGTAAACTTTCTCTCTATTGCACCTGCACTATGGAGAAGTTAAAAATCCCTTTGTTACAACAGAAAGACTTTTCCAAAACTTCAAACAATGAACATTGGGACAATATATTTCAATATCCAAATGTTGGGAATTATGACGGATGTAATATGGAAAATGTATCTATATTTTGTGATATCATTAAAATGTATCAGAAAGGCTGTATGACAAGAACTGTAATTGTACACGTCCTAGTGATCAGGTTTGCATCTAAATGTTGTATAAAATTCTTATACTTAATAATTTATATTTTTGAAAAGATTAAAATGTGATTTTAGCTTTCTAAATGAGATACTGGCTTTTCATATAAACCTGGGCCAAGTCAGTAGCCACGCCCACGTGAGCACAGACATTGTGTCAACATGATGGAACCGCCTTTCCGACCAGAGTGCTTAAAAGGACTCGCTGAAGAATTAACATATTAGATCAGACAGCGTGAAGCGGTGGCTACACAGCTGGAAATAGTTAAAACTACAAGACCAGAAAATGGTAAGACCCTCAATCTCTCGATGAGTGACGAAGGTGATGACTAGACTAAAACGTGCACCGCCTGCAGGTCTGCGTGTAACGTAGTCTAGGACAATTGACCAAGACGAGAGGGAAGGACAAGTTCCTCTCACCATCATAGATACCTCTGAGGTATCTATCTAACGAACATAGGGAAATACAGATCCCTCTGAACACCGCGTGGTACACCCCTGATGTATCCATCTAGGACACTCCAGAACGAAAGAAGCCTACAACTAAGAAGGACATTGTGACCTCTAGTGGATAACCAGAGACTTACATCGAACCACTTCCCATAGACGGATCGAGTTCAACAGAGAGGAGACAAAGACGCGTAAATATATACATTGCAATTGTTTTTGAATGAGCGGTTGTTCATGTGCAAAGTATTCATATTCCAATGAGCATACCTTCCACATGTACGTACGATAAGTCCACTCTTTGTCTCTCCCGCTCTTTATCTTTCCCCACCAAACTTTCCATTGTGTAACAAGCCATCATATCGGGTTAGTCCACTAGGGACTTTTCATTGCATTATGTTAGTAATCAATATAACCTATATCGTGTGTGTTTATGTGATTATTTAGTTAGTTAGTAAATAAATAATTAAGCCAATTTGTGTATCGCTGATTCATCACTTAGGCTAGGGTTCGTGCAGATATCCAAGGATTATGCAATGTTCAGAATGAGACCGATATGAGGAAATGATTGATTGATGACCGCTATGATATCGATATATTCCTGAGTTAATTCGGGAAATGGTAACTCGTTAAATAACATTTTCCCGTGGTGCCCCAAATTACTAATGAATGAATTGTTACATGATTAATTTAATCAAGTAATAATTAAACGTAGTAGGTAATTATTCGATAAATAGCATGTCATCACATTAACCTGTCTGGGGTATGTGGGACGATTTCGTCCCACCTACGTAACAGCTACTGATATTCCAGTGGCGCGATTTTTGAATCGTTAGAAATACTATTACTTCAATTTCTCAAACATATGACTATTTTACAGCTATTTAAAGACAAGAATCTCGTTAATCTAACCCCACTGTCCGATTTCAAAAAGGCTTTACAACGAAAGCAAAACATTAGATTATGTCAGCAGAGTGCCCAGCCAGAAAAAATCAGACAGCCATTTTTCAAGCTAGCATATCATGTCACATAAACCCAAACCACAGCTAAATGCAGCACTAACCTTTGATGATCTTCATCAGATGACACACCTAGGACATTGTGTTATACAATACATGCATGTCTGTTCAATCAAGTTCATATTTATATCAAAAAACAGCTTTTTGCATTAGCATGTGACGTTCAGAAAACGCATAACCCCCGGCAAACTTCCGTTGAATTTACTAACAGTTTGCTAAATTACTCACGATAAACGTTCACAAAAAGCATAACAATTATTTTAAGAATTATAGATACATTACTCCTCTATGCACTCGATATGTCCGATTTTAAAATAGCTTTTCGGATGAAGCACATTTTGCAATAATCTAAGTACATAGCCCGGCATTACAGGGCTAGCTATTTAGATACCCACCCAGGTCAGCATCCACCAAAATCACATTTCCTATAAGAAAAATGTTCTTACCTTGCTTGTTCTTCATCAGAATACACTGCCAGGACTTCTACTTCAATAACAAATGTTGGTTTGGTCCCAAATAATCCATCGTTATATCCAAACAGCGACGTTTTGTTCGTGAGTTCTAGAATGCTTCTTCCCGGTTTCGCGCATGGCGCATTGGCGTGTCAAAAATGTCTAAATATTCCATTACCGTACTTCGAAGCATGTCAACCGCTGTTTAAAACCAATTTTTATGCCATTTATGTCGTAGAGAAGTGATAATATTCCGACCGGGAGTATGCATTGAGCCTAAACAGCCGAATAAAATTTCTCCTCAGAAGCGACTCATGCACGCGCATCATTCAAAGGTCCTCGGAGCATCCACTTACAAAAGGCGATAATATGTTTCAACCTGAGGCTCCCTCGTAAACCTTCAGTTATTTCGCGGGCTCTGAGAGCCTATTGGAGCCCTGGGAATTGTCACGTTACAGCTAAGATCCTTACTTTTCAATAAAAAGATGCAAGACGCACGACTCCTTGTCAGACAGGGTACTTCCTGCTTGAAACCTTGTCAGGTTTTTGCCTGCCATAGGAGTTCTGTTATACTCACAGACACCATTCAAACAGTTTTAGAAAATTCAGAGTGTTTTCTATCCAAACCTGAACAATAATATGCATATTCTAGCTTCTGAGTTGGTGTAGGAGGCAGTTAAAAATGGGAACATATTTTTCCAAAATTCTCAATACTGCCTCCTAGCCCAGACAGGTTAATGATAGTCACATCACGACAACCATTATAAAAAAAACCCCACCAAATTATGGAATTTCTTGTGGAAGAATGGTGTCGCATCCCTCCAATAGAGTTCCAGACAGAATCTATTCCAAGGTGCATTGAAGCTGTTCTGGCGGCTTGTGACGGCCCAATGCCCTATTAAGACACTTTATGTTGGTGTTTCTATATTTGGGCAGTTACCTGTATATCGATGTGAGTTTAAAGGAGGACTCTATTTGATCTATATCTATGTGAGGGTAAAGGAGGACTCTATCTGATCTATGTGAGTGTAAATCAAATCAAATGCTTCGTAAACAATAGGTGTGGGCTAACAGTGAAATGTTTACTTACGGGCCCTTCCCTACAATGTAGACAATAGACAAATAGATAATAAATATACAATGAGTAATGATAACTTGGCTGTTTACACAGGGTACCAGTACCGAGTCGATATGCAGGAGTATGAGGGAATCATTAGGGATTACTATCTGATGTACACTGAGTGTACAAAACATTCAGAATACCTTCCTAATATTGACTTGCATCCCCTTTTACTCTCAGAAAAGCCTAAAATCGTCAGGCATGGACTATACAAGGTTTCGAAAGCATTCCACAGGGATGCTGGCCCATGTTGACTCCAATGCTTCCCGACTGTTGTGTCAAGTTGGCTAGATGTCCTTGACACACTCAAACCGTTGCACCTGGCACCTACTACCACACCCCTTTCAAAGGCACTGAAATCTCTTTTGTCTTAACCGTTCATCCTCTGAATGGCACACATACACAATCCATGTCTCAATTGTCTCCAAGGCTTAAAAAATATGTTTTAACCCGTCTCCTCCCCTTCAGCTACACTGATTTTGAAGTGGATTTAACAGGTGACATCAACACGGAATCATAGCTTTCCCCTGGATTCAACTAGTCAGTCTGACATGGAAAGAGCAGGTGTTCCTAATGATTTCTACACTCAGTGTATATCTTCGTGAGGCTAGCGAATGATGTGGCCATTTTGTGCTGACGCTGCACTGTGTAATTGTCCTCATCTGTATGTGTTAAAATAATCCCCTTCTCTGACAAGCCCTCAGCCACACACACACCGTCATCTGCCCATGTTAAGGTACTCTCTAATTGCTCTCTGACACACCAATACTTCTCTGTCATGCTAATCTCACTTTAATTGTATTGGCCCTGTGTGTTTCTGTCTGTTTTGGATGTTACTGCAGCAACACAACACATGCAGTTCAGGAGTGAAAATGTGCTTAACAAGCCACACTGTTTGCATTAATAGTGGTTAACATGATTTGCGAATGACTACCTCATCTCTGTACCCCACACATACAATTATCTGTAAGGTCCCTCAGTCGAGCAGTGAATTTAAAGCACACGTTCAACCACAAAGCCCAGGGAGGTTTTCCAATGCCTCGCAAAGAACAGCACCTATTGGTAGATGGGTAAAAAAAAAAGCAGACCTCGAATATCCCTTTGAGCACTTTTGATGGTGTATCAATACACCCAGTCACTACAAAGATACAGGCATCCTTCCTAACTCAGTTGCCAGAGAGGATGAAAAATGTGATAGGCTGTGATAGGAGAAACTGAGGATGGATAAACAGCATTGTAGTTACGCCACAATACTAACCTAAATAGCGGAGTGAAAAGGAAGTCTGTACAGAATAAAGAATATTCCAAAACGTGTCCTGTTTGCAATAAGACACTTTTTGTCCTGAATACAAAGCATTATGTTTGGGGCGAATCCACCACAACACATTACTGAGTACCACTCTTCATATTTTCAAGCATGATGGTGGTTCCATCATGTTATGGGTATGCTTGTCATCGGCAAGGACTAGGCAGTTTATTAGGATAAAATAAAACAGAATAGGCAAAATCCTAGAAGAAAACCTGGTTTAGTCTTCTTTCCAACAGCCACTGGGAGACAAATTCACCTTTCAGCAGGACAATAACCTAAAACACAAAGCCAAATATACACTGGCGTTGCTTACCAAGATGACATTGAATGTTCCTGAGTGGCCTAGTACAGTTTTTACTTAAATTGGCTTGAAAATGGCTGTCTAGCAATGATCAACAACCAATTTGACAGAGCTTGAAGAATTTAAAAAATCATGTATAAATATTGTACAATCCAGGTGTGCAAAGCTCGAAGACTTACCCAGAAATATTCATAGCTACAATCGCTTCCAAAGGTGATTCTTGTATTGACTCGGGTGTGAATACTTATGTAAATTTGATATTTCTGTATTACATTTTCAATAAATTTGCAAACATATCTAAACACGTTTTCACTTTGTCATTATGGGGTTTGGTTTAAAAAAATATATGCATTTTTTTTTTTTCATTCAGGCTTTAACACAACAAAATGTGCAGTATGTTAAGGCGTAAGAATACTTTCTGAAGGTACTGTACCTCTACCAAGATGAGTGGGTGAATAGCATCTATATTCATAGTCATTCTATCAGCCAATTAGTGCTGTGGCCATATTTTATGTTGAGCTGCAGCCAGAGCAGTAGCAACAATGGGTCGATGGATGAGGGTAATTTTCATGGTGGCCATATTGTGTCGAGCTGGAGCCATGGCCGGACCAGTGGCACTAGCAGCTGTAAGAGATGGATGAGGGTAATTTCCATGGCCTCAGGCAGCACTATATCACCAGGAAACAGAGGGCTTTAACTCATTGGGCATTTCTACACACACGCACAAGGACACACATTTGTGGACACACACTTTTGTAGTCACACATACTAACTGTACAAGGGCACAAATGTCTGCCCTCACACACACATGCATGTGTTCACATACATCCTCCCTTTGCGGTGTATCTTTCTTTCCTCTCATCTCTGTCTTCATATTGACTCATTTGAAATGTTCAGCTTTTACTTCAAGTTATGCTGTTTTCAAATGAAACACAACACCTTTCTTTCATTAAAGCTTTTAGAATTGATTTGTGTCATACTGTGATGAAGCTGTGTGCCCATCACCTAATAAACACTATAAACGTAATTGTATTATTATTTTTTATTAATACCCGGAGCACTTTGATTGTAGATCATTCCTGAGGAACCCTGCATTTTCTTTCTCATTAAGCATGGGCATTTGTCTGTGTGAGCAGTGGAAGTTTACCTCCATTTTTTTTTGTTATTGACAATGTGAAGGTGTCTGAGGTTGCTTCCGAAATGTTATGCCTTATAATTGTAAAGGTTTGTGTGAGTCCTTTTAAGAGTACTCACTTTTGTCTCTCGTGTCGACGAGGGTTCTGGCGCTTCCTGGTTTGGATGTCAGCTGGCAAACCGAGGGTTTTTGGAGACGCGCAAGTTTATCCAGTGTCAGGGGCGCACGGCATCAGATCATTTGTATTGTGTGACTTGTTGTCCCTTTTGACAAGGTTTCATGCTATTATTGAAATGTGTACATTCATGGTAATTACTATTGTATTGCCTGTGTATGTGCATTTATTTCTGTTATTGGTTCCATTAATTATTGATAGGCGGATTCTGGATATGCTTCCTGTCAGGTGGTTTCTGAAGGGTAAAAGAACCAGTCATTTGGCTGGGGACAGAGGGTATGCCAGGCCAAGGCCTTGACTAAAATATCGAGTCATGTCGACATTTTGATTCTAGCCTTTTCTTTATTTTGTATGTATTTGTAAATGGTGTTCATTGTCTTTGTGAATCCTGGACCTTCAACACATTGTAAATGGTGAGCACTCTACTCTCCTGTCTGCTTCCTCACTAATCTCTTCGGCAACAGTCTCCCTAACACATAGCAAAGACTCTCTCTCTCTCCCGCTCTCTTTCCCGCTCCCTCTCTCATTCTACTGGTATTGTATTCCATGCTGTGTTTCAGCCCTACATGTTCAAAGTGCGAGCTCTGACCTCCACATCACCTCTCTACTCTACTGCCTCTACAGCAGAGAGATGGAGGAAGGGAGAGATGGATAGAAATGGCTAGGGTGGCAGAGGGAGACGGGGACGGGTTGAGGCAGAGAGGGATGTGGCGGGGAGAGGGAAGAAGGCAAGAGATCGGGAGGGGGCTGCGGAAGACAACGAGGCAGGGAAATGGGGAGGGAAGGGGGCCGAATGAAATATGGAAGGAGAGGGAGAATCCATCCCTCCATCCATCCATCTGCCTTGTATGGAGAGATCTGTTATTGGAGGGCCTCGCTCTGATTGAGTGATTTAGATTATGTATTACTGTCTTAAAGGTTTATAATTGTGTGATATGTTCCCTAGGGGGTAGATGGGCTGTTGTAATGGAGTCCTATATTAGCTTTATTAGAATGTAGTCATGCGTAAGGATGGACCCAGGGTACTGTATGTATGACTAATGTTCTCATCTTAGTGCTGAATGACTTTGTGCTTTTTGAGTTCGGTTCGATTATATAATTATATATTTTTTTAAATCAGTTTTGATTTCGGTTTTCAATGATTTTATTTAACATTAAATGCACTATGCATTATGTGGGTTGAATTCTGTAACACAGAATAAAACAATTAATAAAAGACCCATGATGGTAGTGACTGCCCACGTATTAATCATCATTTATTCACATGACTTCAATAAAATACTTTAGTTGTGTATATTACATTTGTTTTATTATTTAATTCCTTATCTCATCTCTATAGAGCTGCTGCCTATGCTGTCTGATAAAATCACAGTTTAGTAGTTGTTCAAAGTAAATAAGACATACTTTTATGACTGCCGAATACCAGCTATCAATCACTTGGATCATATATTTTCAGGTAGAGATACCTCGTGAAGCAACAGCTGCACTCTATATCACCTCATGATCGCGCATTCTTCTCTCTTCAGTAGCAGGCCTAAAAGAAACCGGTATATGAGCAAAGGATTATGGTCATTGTAGTTAATTACAACAATGTATGCGCTAAATTATGTTGAATATTAGCCTGTTGGAAACTACAACTCCCTACTACATCGCACTGTTCAGGCTGGATCGTATTTATCTCTAGAGAAATGCATTGAGCTCACCAAATTAAGAAAGGAAATGTTTAAAAACTGAAAAATAACAAAGATTGGTTAATCGCTCAGCACTACATCTTATAGTGAACATACAGTGCATTTGGAAAGTATTCAGACCCCTTGACTTTTTCCACATTTTGTTACATTACACCTAAAATGGATTAAATAAAACATTTTCGTCATCAATCTACACACACTACCCCATAATGACAAAGCGAAAACACTTTTTTAAGAAATTTGTCCAAATTTATTACAAATAAAAAACTGAAATACCTTATTTATTATTGAGCCTTTCCTATGAGACTTGAAATTGAGCTCAGGTGCATCCTGTTTCCATTGATCATCCTTGAGATATTTCTACAACTTGATTGGAGTCCACCTGTGGTAAATTCAATTGATTGGACATGATTTGGAAAGGCACGCAGCTGTCTATATAAGGTCAGTGCATGTCTGAGCAAAAACCAAGCCTTGAGGTCAAAGGAATTGTCTGTATAGCTCCGAGACAGGATTGTGTCGAGGCACAGATCCGGGGAAAGGTACCAAAACATTTCTGCAGCATTGAAGGTCCCCAAGAACACAGTGGCCTCCATCATTCTTAAATGGAAGAAGTTTGGAACCACCAAAACTCTTCCTAGAGCAGGCTGCCTAGCCATACTGAGCAATTGTGGGAGAAGGGCAAGAACCTGATTCTGATAGAGCTCCATAGTTCCTCTATGGAGATGGTTGTCCTTCTGGAATGTTCTCCCATCTCTGCAGCACTCCACCAATCAGGCCTTTATGGTAGAGGGGCCAGATGGAGACCACTCTTCTTTAAAAGGCAAATGACAGCCCGCTTGGAGTTTGCCAAAAGGCACCTAAAGACTCTTAGGTCATGAGAAACAATGTTCTCTTGTCTGATGAAACCGAGATTGAACTCTTTGACCTGAATGCCAAGCGTCACGTCTGGAGGAAACCTGGCACCACACCTACGGTGAAGCGTAGTGTTGGCAGCATCATGCTGTGGGGATGTTTTTCAGCGGCAGGGATTGGGAGACTAGTCAGGATCTAGGGAAATATGAACGGAGCAAAGTACAGAGAGATCCTTGATGAAAACCTGCTCCAGAGCGCTCAGGACCTCAGACTGGGGCGAAGGTTCACCATCCAACAGGACAACGACCCTAAGCACACAGCCAAGACAACATAGGCGTGGCTTTGGGACAAGTCTCTGAATGCTCTTGAGCGGCCCAGCCAGAGCCCGGACTTGAACCCGGTCGAACATCACTGGAGACCTGAAATTAGTTGTGCAGTGATGCTCCCCATCCAACCTGACAGCTTGATAGGATCTGCAGAGAAGAATGGGAGAAACTCCCCAAATGCAGGTGTGCCATGCTTGTAGCGTCATACCCAAGAAGACTCAAGGCTGTAATCGTTGCCAAAGGTGCTTCAACAAAGTACTGAGTAAAGGGTCTGAATACTTATGGAAATGTGATATTTCAGTTTTTTATTTTTATACATTTGCAAACATTTCTACTAACATGTTTTTACTTTGTCGTTATGGGGTATTGTGTGTAGATTGATGAGGGGAAACACTGTTTAATACATTTTAGAATAAGGCTGTAACCCACCCCACCCCACACACACACCCACACTTTCGAAGTCACTCTTGAGCGATCTGCCTACACACACACACACACACACACACACACACACACACACACACACACTGCCCCGAGGTACAACATTCAACCTATTTCCTGTGTGTGTGTGTGTGTGTGTGTGTGTGGTCAGATCATACATTTTCAAGCTGCTCTGATGTGTGACTCACTTCCCTGATGAGGTGAAGTGGATTATGGGATTTGGAGTTGACAGATGTCAGCTGATTATTGTAATCCTCTTGTTGCATAAAAACAAAGACTATAGCAGACAAACATGCACGCACACAAACCTTTGCTGTGTGTGCTGTAGGTGATTGTGTTGTGACGTGAGTTGCTTTCTCGAAGCTTTCTGTGACCAGTCTGAGTGTGTGTATGTTATTTTGCCTTTACCAGTTACGGTTGTCTGAGGATGAGTCACTGTGTGTGTGTGTGTGTGTGTGTGTGTGTGTGTGTGCTATACTATTTTCTTGTTTTTATGTAACAGGAGGATTATGATAATCAGCTGACATCTGTCAACTCTAAATCCCATAATCCACTTCACCTCATCCGCAAAGTGAGTCGCACATCAGAGGAGCTTGGAAATGCATGATCTGACCACGCACACACATGTGCATATGTTGAGGTTGTAACACTGCAATTAGAGACATTCCCTTAGGGGAAATAGGTCAAATGTTTTGTCTACCTCAGGCCTGTGTGTGTGTGTGTGTGTGTGTGTGTGTGTGTGCACACAGGTAGATCACTCTAGAGTGACTTGGAAATTGGACGCCTATCCATGTCCTGAGGATGTTGGGAATTGTTCAAAACCGGTTACTAGGGGCAACAGTGAGCACTATTACCATCAAGTAGGCTTGGGTTTTGCTAGGGCGTTGTGGACGGGCCTAATCCCATGACTCTGAATCAGAAGGTTGGCTGTTTCGATCCCATTTAACTTTAGTGGCTATGGTGGGCTGGTGTGGTGTTATAACCCTGTCCAGTTGGACCAATTTCGAAATTGGACATTTGGAGAAATTGACGTGTATAGTCTAATTCTGTAGTGAGACTGTGAGGTCTTGTTTGTCTGTGTGTGTGTGTGTGTGTGTGTGTGTGTGTGTGTGTGTGTGTGTGTGTGTGTGTGTGACCCAAGTGAAATAGGAGAGGAGTCTACAGAAGGCCAGTTTCATGACCCTGGCCCGGTCCAGAAGCTCAGACCATTAGGTTTTAATGGCAGAGCTTTAGATAGCGTTTCTCCAGTAATATTGATCCCAGTCTACTGTTTTACTGTTACTGCTGCTAATACACTGCTCAGATCATAACAACCATTGACAACACGTCTGCTACCTCAGATCCTATCTTTGTTTGTGGCTGTGTGTGTGTGTGTGTGTGTGTTGTTTGGTGATCCTTGCCAGTCAAGTAATGCTTTGGAAGCTGGAAGCACTCCACACCAGTCCACTATAGCCACCAGAACCATTAACACTACTCTGCAGGGATTCTATCCATCCCTCCACCCTCCCTGTTCCCATTCACACCCCCCTGCAAATCACTCAGCAGGCGAGAGGGATGGAGGGGTGGAGGAGGGAGGAAGTAGAGAGCGGGGTGGAGGAGGGAGGGAGGGGTGGAGGAGGGAGGAAGTAGAGGGAGGGAGGAAGTAGAGGGAGGGGTGGAGGAGGAAGTAGAGGGAGAGGTGGAGGAGGGAGGAAGTAGAGGGAGGGATGGAGGGGTGGAGGAGGGAGGGAGGGATGGAGGGGTGGAGGAGGGAGGAAGTAGAGAGAGGGGTGGAGGAGGGAGGAAGTAGAGAGAGGGATGGAGGGGTGGAGGAGGGAGGAAGTAGACAGAGGGATGGAGGGGTGGAGGAGGGAGGAAGTAGAGAGCGGGGTGGAGGGGTGGAGGAGGAAGGAAGTAGAGAGCGGGGTGGAGGGGTGGAGGAGGAAGGAAGTAGAGAGCGGGATGGAGGGGTGGAGGAGGGAGGAAGTAGAGAGCGGAGTGGAGGAGGGAGGAAGTAGAGAGTGGGGTGGAGGAGGGAGGAAGTAGAGAGCGGGGTGGAGGGGTGGAGGAGGAAGGAAGTAGAGAGCGGGATGGAGGGGTGGAGGAGGGAGGAAGTAGAGAGAGGGGTGGAGGAGGGAGGAAGTAGAGAGCGGGGTGGAGGAGGGAGGAAGTAGAGAGCGGAGTGGAGGAGGGAGGAAGTAGAGAGTGGGGTGGAGGAGGGAGGAAGTAGAGAGAGGGATGGAGGGGTGGAGGAGGGAGGAAGTAGAGAGAGGGGTGGAGGAGGGAGGAAGTAGAGAGCGGGGTGGAGGGGTGGAGGAGGGAGGAAGTAGAGAGCGGAGTGGAGGAGGGAGGAAGTAGAGAGCGGGGTGGAGGAAGGAAGTAGAGAGAGAGATGGAGGGGTGGAGGAGGGAGGAAGTGGAGAGCGGGGTGGAGAAGGGAGGAAGTAGAGTGTGGGGTGGAGGGGTGGCGGAGGGAGGAAGTAGAGAGCGGGGTGGAGGAAGTAGAGAGCGGGGTGGAGGAGGGAGGAAGTAGAGAGAGGGATGGAGGGGTGGAGGAGGGAGGAAGTAGAGAGAGGGATGGAGGGGTGGAGGAGGGAGGAAGTAGAGAGCGGGGTGGAGGGGTGGAGGAGGAAGGAAGTAGAGAGTGGGGTGGAGGAGGGAGGAAGTAGAGAGCGGGGTGGAGGAGGAAGGAAGTAGAGAGCGGGATGGAGGGGTGGAGGAGGGAGGAAGTAGAGAGAGGGGTGGAGGAGGGAGGAAGTAGAGAGAGGGGTGGAGGAGACGAGGAAGTAGAGTGCGGAGTGGAGGAGGGAAAAAGTAGAGAGTGGGGTGGAGGAGGGAGGAAGTAGAGAGAGGGATGGAGGGGTGGAGGAGGGAGGAAGTAGAGAGAGGGGTGGAGGAGGGAGGAAGTAGAGAGCGGGGTGGAGGGGTGGAGGAGGGAGGAAGTAGAGAGCGGAGTGGAGGAGGGAGGAAGTAGAGAGCGGGGGTGGAGGAAGGAAGTAGAGAGAGGGATGGAGGGGTGGAGGAGGGAGGAAGTGGAGAGCGGGGTGGAGAAGGGAGGAAGTAGAGTGTGGGGTGGAGGGGTGGCGGAGGGAGGAAGTAGAGAGCGGGGTGGAGGGGTGGAGGAGGAAGGAAGTAGAGAGCGGGATGGAGGAGGGAGGAAGTAGAGAGAGGGGTGGAGGAGGGAGGAAGTAGAGAGAGGGGTGGAGGAGGGAGGAAGTAGAGAGAGGGGTGGAGGAGGGAGGAAGTAGAGAGCGGAGTGGAGGAGGGAGGAAGTAGAGAGAGGGGTGGAGGAGGGAGGAAGTAGAGAGCGGAGTGGAGGAGGGAGGAAGTAGAGAGTGGGGTGGAGGAGGGAGGAAGTAGAGAGAGGGATGGAGGGGTGGAGGAGGGAGGAAGTAGAGAGAGGGGTGGAGGAGGGAGGAAGTAGAGAGCGGGGTGGAGGGGTGGAGGAGGGAGGAAGTAGAGAGCGGAGTGGAGGAGGGAGGAAGTAGAGAGCGGGGTGGAGGAAGGAAGTAGAGAGAGGGATGGAGGGGTGGAGGAGGGAGGAAGTGGAGAGCGGGGTGGAGAAAGGAGGAAGTAGAGTGTGGGGTGGAGGGGTGGCGGAGGGAGGAAGTAGAGAGCGGGGTGGAGGAAGTAGAGAGCGGGGTGGAGGGGTGGAGGGAGGGAGGAAGTAGAGAGCGGGGTGGAGGAGGGAGGAAGTAGAGAGCGGGGTGGAGGAGGGAGGAAGTAGAGAGAGGGATGAGGGGTGGAGGAGGGAGGAAGTAGAGAGCGGGGTGGAGGGGTGGAGGAGGGAGGAAGTAGAGAGAGGGATGGAGGGGTGGAGGAGGGAGGAAGTGGAGAGCGGGGTGGAGAAGGGAGGAAGTAGAGTGCGGGGTGGAGGAGGAAGGAAGTAGAGAGCGGAGTGGAGGAGGGAGGAAGTAGAGAGTGGGGTGGAGGAGGGAGGAAGTAGAGAGCGGGGTGGAGGGGTGGAGGAGGGAGGAAGTAGAGAGCTGAGTGGAGGAGGGAGGAAGTAGAGAGAGGGGTGGAGGAGGGAGGAAGTAGAGAGCGGGGTGGAGGAGGGAGGAAGTAGAGAGGGGTGGAGGAGGGAGGAAGTAGAGAGCGGGGTGGAGGGGTGGAGGAGGGAGGAAGTAGAGAGCGGGGTGGAAGAGGGATGAAGTAGAGAGAGGGATGAGGGGTGGGGGAGGGAGGAAGTAGAGAGAGGGATGGAGGGGTGGAGGAAGGAAGTAGAGATAGGGGTGGAGGAGGGAGGAAGTAGAGAGTGGGATGGAGGGGTGGAGGAAGGAAGTAGAGATAGGGGTGGAGGAGGGAGGAAGTAGAGAGCGGGGTGGAGGAGGGAGGAAGTAGAGAGCGGGGTGGAGGGGTGGAAGAGGGAGGAAGTAGAGAGCGGGATGGAGGGGTGGAGGTGGGAGGAAGTAGAGAGCGGGGTGGAGAAGGGAGGAAGTAGAGTGTGGGGTGGAGGGGTGGCGGAGGGAGGAAGTAGAGAGCGGGGTGGAGGGGTGGAGGAGGAAGGAAGTAGAGAGCGGGATGGAGGGGTGGAGGAGGGAGGAAGTAGAGAGCGGAGTGGAGGAGGGAGGAAGTAGAGAGAGGGGTGGAGGAGGGAGGAAGTAGAGAGCGGAGTGGAGGAGGGAGGAAGTAGAGAGTGGGGTGGAGGAGGGAGGAAGTAGAGAGAGGGATGGAGGGGTGGAGGAGGGAGGAAGTAGAGAGAGGGGTGGAGGAGGGAGGAAGTAGAGAGCGGGGTGGAGGGGTGGAGGAGGGAGGAAGTAGAGAGCGGAGTGGAGGAGGGAGGAAGTAGAGAGCGGGGTGGAGGAAGGAAGTAGAGAGAGGGATGGAGGGGTGGTGGAGGGAGGAAGTGGAGAGCGGGGTGGAGAAGGGAGGAAGTAGAGTGTGGGGTGGAGGGGTGGCGGAGGGAGGAAGTAGAGAGCGGGGTGGAGGGGTGGAGGAAGTAGAGAGCGGGTGGAGGGGTGGAGGAGGGAGGAAGTAGAGAGCGGGGTGGAGGAGGGAGGAAGTAGAGAGCGGGGTGGAGGAGGGAGGAAGTAGAGAGCGGGGTGGAGGAGGGAGGAAGTAGAGAGAGGGATGAGGGGTGGAGGAGGGAGGAAGTAGAGAGCGGGGTGGAGGGGTGGAGGAGGGAGGAAGTAGAGAGAGGGATGGAGGGGTGGAGGAGGGAGGAAGTAGAGAGAGGGATGGAGGGGTGGAGGAGGGAGGAAGTGGAGAGCGGGGTGGAGAAGGGAGGAAGTAGAGTGCGGGGTGGAGGGGTGGAGGAGGAAGGAAGTAGAGAGCGGAGTGGAGGAGGGAGGAAGTAGAGAGTGGGGTGGAGGAGGGAGGAAGTAGAGAGCGGGGTGGAGGGGTGGAGGAGGGAGGAAGTAGAGAGCGGAGTGGAGGAGGGAGGAAGTAGAGAGAGGGGTGGAGGAGGGAGGAAGTAGAGAGCGGGGTGGAGGAGGGAGGAAGTAGAGAGGGGTGGAGGAGGGAGGAAGTAGAGAGCGGGGTGGAGGGGTGGAGGAGGGAGGAAGTAGAGAGCGGGGGTGGAAGAGGGATGAAGTAGAGAGAGGGATGAGGGGTGGGGGAGGGAGGAAGTAGAGAGAGGGATGGAGGGGTGGAGGAAGGAAGTAGAGATAGGGGTGGAGGAGGGAGGAAGTAGAGAGTGGGATGGAGGGGTGGAGGAAGGAAGTAGAGATAGGGGTGGAGGAGGGAGGAAGTAGAGAGCGGGGTGGAGGAGGGAGGAAGTAGAGAGCGGGGTGGAGGGGTGGAAGAGGGAGGGATGGAGGGGTGGAGGAGGGAGGAAGTAGAGAGCGGGATGGAGGAGGGAGGAAGTAGAGAGAGGGGTGGAGGAGGGAGGAAGTAGAGAGAGGGGTGGAGGAGGGAGGAAGTAGAGAGAGGGGTGGAGGAGGGAGGAAGTAGAGAGCGGAGTGGAGGAGGGAGGAAGTAGAGAGTGGGGTGGAGGAGGGAGGAAGTAGAGAGAGGGATGGAGGGGTGGAGGAGGGAGGAAGTAGAGAGAGGGGTGAAGGAGGGAGGAAGTAGAGAGTGGGGTGGAGGAGGGAGGAAGTAGAGAGCGGGGTGGAGGGGTGGAGGAGGGAGGAAGTAGAGAGCGGAGTGGAGGAGGGAGGAAGTAGAGAGAGGGGTGGAGGAGGGAGGAAGTAGAGAGCGGGGTGGAGGAGGGAGGAAGTAGAGAGGGGTGGAGGAGGGAGGAAGTAGAGAGCGGGGTGGAGGGGTGGAGGAGGGAGGAAGTAGAGAGCGGGGTGGAAGAGGGATGAAGTAGAGAGAGGGATGAGGGGTGGGGGAGGGAGGAAGTAGAGAGAGTGATGGAGGGGTGGAGGAAGGAAGTAGAGATAGGGGTGGAGGAGGGAGGAAGTAGAGAGTGGGATGGAGGGGTGGAGGAAGGAAGTAGAGATAGGGGTGGAGGAGGGAGGAAGTAGAGAGCGGGGTGGAGGAGGGAGGAAGTAGAGAGCGGGGTGGAGGGGTGGAAGAGGGAGGGATGGAGGGGTGGAGGAGGGAGGAAGTAGAGAGCAGGGTGGAGGAGGGAGGAAGTAGAGAGCGGGGTGGAAGAGAGATGAAATGTGTAATAGCGTTGGGTGATGTTATAATCCTTCAGGCCAAGCCCTTCTGCCGTTCGATGATATATTACCCTTCTCTCTCTCTCTCTGTGTGTGTGTGTGTGTGTGTGTGTGTGTGGGTGTGTTCCCCCAATGTGATGTAGCTTGAATCTCTCTGTTGAAGCAGCGTAACATCTCTAGAATGGTGTGATTCCATGTGAGATATTATGTGTGTGTGTGTGTGTGCCACCCACTGTTCCCCCACTGTGACAGCGATGTAGATTGAATATCTGTTGAAGCTGCGTAACGTCTTTCTAACGGTGTGATTCCACCAGAGATTGTGTGTGTGTGTGAGAACACAGGGACTTAAATGATAGAATGTTGCACGGTGCTGGTTTACTCGACAGACTGTGTGTGTGTGTGTTTGTGTGTGTGTCGATGAAAGCCTTCAGGGAAATTTCTGCTTAGATGCTCATCCTGGCTCCATATTGGCACCAGCACGAGCCTGCGTTCAAGTGCCAAGAACTGTGTGTGTTTGTGTCAGGGCCCAGTGTGTGCTCATGCGTGACCATCGCCTGAGAGTTTAACACTAAACTGCCACTAAATTAAATGGTCTCTTTATATTATATCAATAAATAATTGAATCATTCTAATTTATTACGCATTTTACGCATTTATTTAGTATTACCCATTTTACTCATTTGGTTCTCCCTCTAGCTTTTACTCTACTGCTTTTGTTTACTTTTTCTTCTCTCCCTCCATCCCTCTCTTCCCCTCCCATTTTTTTCTTTCCCTCTTTTCCACCCTGAGCTAAACGTTAAATCAATCGTGTTCTTCATTAGTGGACACTCACTCAGACACACAATCACCTTTTTGAGCTCTGAGGCGTCTTATCAGATTGTTACAGCTAATGAGTTGCATCATATTTGTGTGTGAAGCTAGCTTGGCAACTGAGTGTGATGGGCTATATATATATATATGTATATGTATATGTATATGTATATATATATATGTATATATATATATATATATATGTGTGTGTGTGTGTGTGTGTGTGTGTGTGTGTGTATACATACATACATACATACATACATACATACATACATACATACATACATACATACATACGTCAAGACAGTGTAAGATACAGTGGTTGCTCAACTAAAAGTTTTGTGATTATGCTGCATGACTTCGAGGGTAATTTGTGGTTTAGTACGGTACCCTGCGTCACCACTTCATTGCTCCAGACCAGCGCAAGGGGGAGTTAGAGCACTGATTATGCTTTTGGTTCCCAAGGCGCTAATGTGTCTCTAACTGACAATGAAGGGGCGGCATAAACCTAAATAGAAACTGGTAATTGTGCACTACTTACTAAAATTGTTGTTACACTAAGGTTTTATTCTAAGAGAAACTTAGACTACAATTAGGGTGTGGAAATGTTGGGATTATTTTTCTCTTACTGTAGTATTGTAGCCTACTCCCAACCGGTCACGTTGTACAGCGCCTGAGTGGAGCAGTGGTCTAAGACACTGCATCACAGTGCAGACTGTGTTGCTACAGATGCTGGTTCAATACCCGTGCTGGCCTCGACTGGGAGACCAATGAGATGACTGTAGGTTTTTGGTTTTTCTCCCACTAAATACATAGAATATTTTTTTCAAGTAACGCTCATTTGAAAATGAAATCATCTCCAAAATGTTATTTTATTTAAACAAAGCGATTTATTATTATTCATTTAGAATTATATAAAATCCCCTTGGATATTCTCACAGATATATTATTAACCCTGTTATTAGCAGGACAATATATATTGGTCATATTGGTCATGGCTCCTGAGTGGCGCACAATGGGATTGCCTTGCAGTTCTCCAGCTGTATCCACTGAAATAGCGGTGGGCGCGCAAGGTTCAAGGCACCCATCCCGAGGTCAGGGGGCACGGGATGGGCCGCAGAGCCGCGCACAGAAGACGGACCTAGCCCACCCCACTGGGTAGCACAGGGCAACACTTTAAGGGGCATTGCACTAATAATGGCACTGACTAGGGAAATGTTCCCGCTGTTCTTAGTGCCTGTCTGCATGTTCAAACTAAAACAATGTAACTAATAATGGTGTGAAAAATGCCCCTTAGATATGAATTCGGGGGGCAGATATTATTAAATATTACATTTTATTTACCAGTAGTGATGGACAGCTGGTGGCATTTTGAAAACAGGTTTTCAAACACTTGTAGCCCGATTAGCAGCATAATCAAAGTGAGGACAATCGGCGATCTGCTGTATACTTATGGTCTATTGTAAGCTGAAAGTCACACCTTTCCAGTACTCCTCACCCCGCCCCAAACTCCACCCTTAACACAGTTACCATTCTGTTTATTTAAAAAAAAAATGGCATTGCGAACAAAGAGAACAGACGAAATGGACAGTGTTTTCATCAAGCCAGGTTCTTTCTAAGGTGCTACCCGTTCCAGGTTTAGGACCGTAACCACGAGAGGACTTGAAAAGGAGCCGGAGCTGAAAGGATCACCAAAACCAAGGGTATTTTGGTTTCAGTGCATTTTCTTCAAAATAAAATAAAAATGTATATAGCCTATCAATGTGTAGGCGTACTGTGTAATAAAATCGATAATTAAGTAAAGTTAAATAAAACATTTAAAACATGTAAATGGTTGTGTCCTAAAAACATGAATGTGTTTTTGCAGAGCATACAATCATGTCAACAACCATCCGTGGAGATCGGTGGACAAAGGGCTGGACAACGGGCCGCACTGAAAAAACGCATGGTTGCCAAGAAAGCGGTTAGTTTTGCTAGATTCTTAAAATGTGTACGCAGCATTTGCGTGTTGGAGTCACTTTTAATTCTTGATTGATCTACCGTTTCTAACATAGGCCACTGTAATCGATGGAGGCTCAGGGCAATACCATTCTGCTCATCTGATGAAGATGTACGTGGATCAGATTCAAACTTTGAAGACCGAGATTGAGTCATTGAAGGCAGACCATCAGAAAGAGAAACATTATCTGAGGGCAGAGATAGACAGCTGATGCATTGGTCCAGAACGAGATGGAGTCACAATCCCTGCCAGGCACACCTGCGAGCTCTGGAACTCTTCCTCCGACAGGCAGAGTCAACTTACCTGGCGAAGTCGTCGGTTCACCCTGACATTTCCATTCCTCTTCTGACAACAGAACTTAACCAAGGTTAATGTGGCTTACCAGTGAACCTCCGGGTGTTCATCATTAATACTGTGTCTCGGAAGTTTCTGTCCATGACTGATGCAACCCGAAAAAGCATTAAAGACAGAGTTAATGAGTACTTGAGGTCACTGAGAGAGTCTGGATATGGCTGCTCTCCCTTATGTAAGGAATTAGGCACTTCCCCATGTTTACAACAGTATGTACTGTTGGCTATGTTTACTTGTCAGACTGCACAGTAGCCTATTAAACTAATGCAGGTGGCTTATCTTCAAAATGCTTTATTATCCAAATGTAAAAGCATATACTGTACAGTACTGTGTTTCTTCATCAGCATCTTCATGCTTTTGTTAATAAAATGATACAAATTCTCTTTCAAAATGCAGATGTTTATTCAGTTATGGATCCACAATGAATTACTATGGGAATAAATATCACTGAATTACAGAAATATTGGAACAAAGTTGTCTAATGAAGGTAAACAAATTGTTGCTTACTGGAAAATACTCTTTCAAACACACACTGTCACGTTGTACAGCGCCATTATGGCTATTAGCTGGACAATAGACTTGCCTTGAAGGAAGGTAGGGGGAGAATTCTATCGTCAAATGTATTTCTTAGTTAGGTTGGCTGTATCACAACCGGCCATGATTGGTTGCAATTTCAGTTTAATCCACCAGAAACGACTAAACAAATAAAACAACAAAAAGTATTATCATGTATCTCATCTGACCATGATTGGGAGTCCCATTGGGCGGTGCACAATTGGCCCAGCATTTCTCTCCCAGAAATAAATGTTTTGGCCTTTACAAATATTATTTTGGCCTTAATTCAGATTACAATCGTTCACTTTTGTTTTTTTGAAAACGAAATAACCTCCAAAATATTCTTATATTATCAAGTTTATGACACAGTCATATAGCCCGGCACCTACATAAAGCTGAGTGACTCACTCATTCATGGCTCTGGATCAAAATAAATAAGTACCAACATTCTTTCTGATAGTCTTTAATAAAGAAATGTTTTGGTTATCCTGACCTGGACACCATGTACAGTATAATAGCCTATTATGGGCTGTTAGCAGGACAATATACCTTTTCCAACACCTCTCTGTATTTTGATACTTTGTGGATTTGGCCTCCCGATTTGGCACAGCGGTCACTGCATCGCAGTGCAAAATGTGTTGCTACAGAGGCAGGTTTGATACCCTTGCCTGCCGCCACCTGGAGACCCATATGTAATTATTGGCGGTCACGATATATTGTAGGCCTACCATAGGCGACATGAATCTCACTAGTGTTGAGTAATGTGCTGTTAAAAGTGGTGTAGGTCTTATTTATTTAAAGAGCATATTGAAGTTAGAAGCAATAGGATTTGAAGCCATAGCCTATCGGCTGTGGACAACTATTTTAGCACCATTTCACGCTGCTCTGAGACAAGCATAGGGACTGGTCTTGATAAGTCAATGAGATTTTTATTTTCACTGAATCTCCATTTGGGTATTGGTTAGACTACAATTACGGTGTGGAAATGTTATGCTCTTAGTACTGTAGCCTAGTCACGACCGTCATGTTGTACAGTGCCCTATTTTCCATTCCATCCTAACAGAAACCCTGAGGGTTTTTCGTTTTTCTTGGAATAGAAACACCATTAATATTAATCAAATGAATATGTTCTTACAAAAAAAGGTTTTAAATTTAGTACAGCCTCTGGTGGTCAAACTAGCGTTAACTAGCTTTAATGGTTACAATGGCTGACACTTAAATAACGTGCCATAGAATTCTGTGGCACCATGCAAGCTGTGCTGCAGTACGCTGCAACTTTTAAAGGACTGTAGATCGATAATTCGATACACTGTCTGTCTCTCAAGTTATTGTTGTGTTTAGCTGTTTTCTAGTTTCATATTGTTCAATTGTTCTCATCGAAGTGTAGCACATTCACATGCTTCTGAACACAGATACATTAGGAATTAAAATATTATGGCACATAAAAAAAAAATTATGCTCAGGAACTGAAATGCAAAAAGCAGAGAGTTTGTGTGTGCGTGAGCAACAAGATCTCATAGTTTACTTTTGAAATTTGAGAGGAAGAGAACTTCCCAGAATGAGTGACGGATCCACCAGTGATAGTTCCATGTCTCTCTGATGTCTGATTACTCTTCTTCAGGCGGGGGAGGGACAGCGGTAAAGAGAGGGCGGGACAGGGGTAAAGAGAGGGCGGGACAGCGTTAAAGAGAGGGCGGGACGGGGGTAAAGACAGGGAGGGACGGGGGTAAAGAGAGGGCGGGACGGGGGTTAAGAGAGGGCGGGACAGGGGTAAAGACAGGGAGGGACGGGGGTAAAGAGAGGGCGGGACGGGGGTAAAGAGAGGGCGGGACAGGGGTAAAGACAGGGAGGGACGGGGGTAAAGAGAGGGCGGGACAGGGGTAAAGAGAGGGCGGGACAGGGGTAAAGAGGGCGGGACAGCGGTAAAGAGAGGGAGGGACGGGGGTAAAGAGAGGGCGGGACAGGGGTAAAGACAGGGAGGGACGGGGTAAAGAGAGGGCGGGACAGGGGTAAAGAGAGGGCGGGACAGGGGTAAAGAGGGCGGGACAGCGGTAAAGAGAGGGCGGGACAGGGGTAAAGAGAGGGCGGGACAGGGGTAAAGAGAGGGCGGGACAGCGGTAAAGAGAGGGCGGGACAGGGGTAAAGAGAGGGAGGGACAGGGTTAAAGAGAAGGAGGGACAGCGGTAAAGAGAGGGCGGGACAGGGGTAAAGAGAGGGAGGGACAGCGGTAAAGAGAGGGCGGGACAGGGGTAAAGAGAGGGAGGGACAGGGTTAAAGAGAAGGAGGGACAGGGTTAAAGAGAAGGAGGGACAGGGTTAAAGAGAGGGAGGGACAGGTGTAAAGAGAGGGAGGGACAGGTGTAAAGAGAGGGAGGGACAGGGGTAAAGAGAGGGCGGGACGGGGGTAAAGACAGGGAGGGACGGGGGTAAAGAGAGGGCGGGACAGGGGTAAAGAGAGGGCGGGACGGGGGTAAAGAGGGCGGGACAGCGGTAAAGAGAGGGAGGGACAGGTGTAAAGAGAGGGAGGGACAGGGGTAAAGAGAGGGAGGGACAGGGGTAAAGAGAGGGACGGGGGTAAAGAGAGGGAGGGACGGCGGTAAAGAGAGGGCAGGACGGGGGTAAAGAGAGGGCGGGACAGGGGTAAAGAGAGGGATGGGGGTAAAGAGAGGGCGGGACAGGGGTAAAGAGGGCGGGACAGCGGGAAAGAGAGGGAGGGACAGGGGTAAAGAGAGGGAGGGACAGGGGTAAAGAGGGCGGGACAGCGGGAAAGAGAGGGAGGGACAGGGGTAAAGAGAGGGGGGCGGGGGGTAAAGAGAGGGCAGGACGGGGGTAAAGAGAGGGCGGGACGGGGTAAAGAGAGGGCGGGACGGGGGTAAAGAGAGGGCGGGACGGGGGTAAAGAGGGCGGGACAGTGGTAAAGAGAGGGCGGGACGGGGGTAAAGAGAGGGCGGGACGGGGGTAAAGAGAGGGCGGGACGGGGGTAAAGAGAGGGGGGGCGGGGGTAAAGAGAGGGCGGGACGGGGGTAAAGAGGGCGGGACAGTGGTAAAGAGAGGGCGGGACGGGGGTAAAGAGAGGCCGGGACGGGGGTTAAGAGAGGGCGGGACGGGGGTAAAGAGAGGGGGGGCGGGGGTAAAGAGAGGGCGGGACGGGGGTAAAGAGAGGACGGGACGGGGGTAAAGAGAGGGCGGGACGGGGTAAAGACATGGCGGGACGGGGGTAAAGAGAGGGCGGGACGGGGGTAAAGAGAGGGCGGGACGGGGGTAAAAAGAGGGCGGGACGGGGGTAAAGAGAGGGCGGGACTGGGGTAAAGAGAGGGCGGGACGGGGGTAAAGAGAGGGCGGGACTGGGGTAAAGAGGGCGGGACAGCGGGAAAGAGAGGGAGGGACAGGGGTAAAGAGAGGGGGGCGGGGGTAAAGAGAGGGCAGGACGGGGGTAAAGAGAGGGCGGGACGGGGTAAAGAGAGGGCGGGACGGGGGTAAAGAGAGGGCGGGACGGGGGTAAAGAGAGGGCGGGACGGGGGTAAAGAGGGCGGGACAGTGGTAAAGAGAGGGCGGGACGGGGGTAAAGAGAGGGCGGGACGGGGGTAAAGAGAGGGCGGGACGGGGTAAAGACAGGGCGGGACGGGGGTAAAGAGAGGGCGGGACGGGGGTAAAGAGAGGGCGGGACTGGGGTAAAGAGAGGGAGGGACGGGGGTAAAGAGAGGGCGGGACGGGGGTAAAGAGAGGGCGGGACGGGGGTAAAGAGAGTGAGGGACGGGGGTAAAGAGAGTGAGGGACGGGGGTAAAGAGAGGGAGGGACAGGGGTAAAGAGAGGGAGGGACGGGGGTAAAGAGAGGGCGGGACAGGGGTAAAGAGAGGGCGGGGACAGGGGTAAAGAGAGGGCGGGACAGGGGTAAAGAGGGCGGGACAGGGGTAAAGAGAGGGGTAAGGAACAGAGCAGTGTAATAGGGTTAGGGTGGTTGACTTAAAGGAGAGGCAACATAAATCCTACTCAGCTTCTCAGTGTGTAAATCTGCCTTCATCTCTCCCATGGCCCCGCCAGGTTAAATGAAATGACCACTGCAGAACATCATTCATTACTTCCACCGTAACCTCCACAGCCAGTGGATCAATGATCTGACCTCATGGACACACTGGTATGAGGAGCTGGGAGAAGAGGAGTGGTTAGGAGGAGGAATAGGGGAGGTGAGGAAAGGGGATGAAAGGAGGGAGGGGAGAAGAGGGGGTGAATGGAGGAGGTGAGGAGAAAGAAAGGATGTGAAAAGAGGAGAGAACATGACAGGAGTTGAGGAGAGTAGGAGAGAAGAGAGAGCAGGAGAAAGGGCAAGGAGTTTGTGTGTGTGTGTGTGTGTGTGTGAGTGAGTGAGTGAGTGAGTGAGTGAACACTGGTCACGCTCCAGCAGTCAATCATATCATCTGATCAGAGACGCCCTGCCGACAAAACACTGCACTCTGTGTCTCCTCTCGTCACACAAACACAAACACACTGTGCTCCTTTGTTTGAAGCAGAAACATCTGCACTCTCTCACTCAGTATCAACATCTGTGGCCTACTTAAAAACCTAACTCCAAACAGTCTGAAACTACAGACACACACACTTACCCACAGACAGACATAGACAAGAATAAACTAGACTGGACTGGACAGTGTTGTGGGTTTATGAGATACAAGATAAGGGCCATGATGAGATAAATGGCTGTCTGTATGTGTGTGTGCATGAACATTTCGTCTGGCTGTCTTGTTACTGCATTACGACACCTGACAGATAGGCCAGACGGTTACACACACACACACACACACAACCTACCTAAGAATCTTTCTCACATTTCTTATTTTTTCAAACTAATCTCTCTGATTCGGGTCCACCCACATTTATCCCCCCCTGCTTTCAGCCTGTCAATCAGAGGGGGGGACCGGTATTAACGGGGCACTGCCCCTGGGCCTGTTCTCTTTCCCCCCCCCCCCCACACACACACACACAGCTGATATACAGAATAGAAAACACAGACAAACTCTACATTAACACCTCTGATCCCTTCTGTCATCCCCCCATTCTCTCCTTCACCCCATCACCTCTTCACCTCATCTCACGAAGGAGGCCTTCAGTCTCCTCTCTGTTCTTTTCTTATCCTCTCCTTTCTCTGTCCTTTCCACCACTGGAAGTGAAAGGGGATTAGCCCGGTATTTGACTGGAATTTAGGTGCTTTCTTTTGCCTTTGTGGTGAGGGTTTGAAATGTGTGTGTGTGTGTGTGTGTGTGTGTGTGTGTGGTGGGTCAGCCGTAGAGTCAGGTGACCAGATGGAATGTGGCCTGCCCAGCTGTGAACGCGCTCAGTCAGTGGTAGAGTAGAGGGCCAGTGAGACTGCAGGAGTGTGTGTGTGTCAGGCCCACGTGTTGGACATCAGTGCCGTGTCGATGAGCCACAAAGAGGGAGGGTAAAAGGTCACAGTGCACTGCACGGTGGGATGACAGCAGGAGGCTGACAGTGGATTTAACGGTCACCACACACACACAGTCGATGATCTGCTGGTAGTATGCTTCTTATCGTCTGCTGTTCTGCCTTCACCTAGCGTCTGACTAGCACTCCTGTCACCCCCTCCTCCTCCTCCTCCCTGACCTCCATCTTTCCCTCCACACTTCTGTCCCTATCTCACCGTTCTCGTGCTCTACTCTGCAGTCAGCCATACTCTCCCCCTGACAGTTGATAAGTGTTCTACTGTATTTCCATGTAAATAATAACAACAGTGAACTGTACTACATGCAAAACTACCTGTTCACTTCGCCTTCAGATACAGGTGAGGTTTGGGGTTGTGTGGTTTCCGATTATATTTGCATGTAGTCAGATACTGCAGTTCAGGATCATCATGAACCGATGACTTCGTTGAATCTGACCGGTCAAGTACTACTGCTGACCAAACCAATCAGAGGATACAGTAACCCTGACCCGTACAGAGCAAATAGAATGAGTGTGTGTGTGTACATACAGTGCCTTCAGAAAGTATTCATACCCCTTGACATATTCTACATTTTGTTGTTACAGCCTGAATTCAAAATGGATTAAATCTTTTTTTTCTCTCACCAATCTACACACAATAGCCCATAATGACAGTTAAAGCAGGTTTTAAGAAATGTTTGCATATGTATTGAAAATTAAATACAGAAATATCGCATTTACATAAGGTATTCACTTATGTGATTCTAAAACATGTTAGAATCATCTTTGGCAGCGATTACAGCTGTGAGTCTTTCTGGGTAAGTCTCTAAGAGCTTTGCCAACCTGGATTGTACAATATTTGCTAATTATTATTTTTTTAAATACTTCCAAGTTCTGTCAAGTTGGTTCGTTGATCATTGCTAGACAGCTATTTTCCTGTCTTGCCATATATTTGATTTTCAAGCCGATTTAAGGAAAAACTGACTAGGCCACTCGGGAACATTCAATGGCATCTTGTTAAGCAACTCCAGTGTACAGTATATTTGGCCTTGTGTTTTAGGTTATTGTCCTGCTGGAAGGTGAATTCATCTCCCAGTGTCTGGTGGAAAGCAGACTGAACCAGGTTTTCTTCTAGTTTTCTGCCTGTGCTTAGCTCCATTCCATTTATTTTTTATCCTGAAAAACTATTACAAACATACCCATAACATGATGCAGCCACTATGGTTGAAAATATGGAAAGCGATACTCAATAATGTGTTGGATTTGCCCCAAGCATAACACTTTGTATTCAGGACAAAAATGTAATTGCTTTTCCACATTTTTTGTAGTATTACTTTAGTGCCTTGTTGCAAACATGATGCAGGTTTTAGAATATTTGTATTCTGTACAGGCTTCCTTCTTCTCACTCTGTGAGAAGGTTAGTATTTTGGAGTATCTACAATGTGGTTGATCCATCCACAGTTTTCTCCTATCGCAGCCATTAAACTCTAACTGTTTGAAAGTCCATTGGCTTCGCAGTGAAATCCCTGAGTGATTTTCTTCCTCCCTGGCAACTGAGTTAGGAAGGATGCCTGTATCTCTGTAGTGACTGGGTGTATTGATACGCCATCCAAAGTATATTTAATAACTTCACCATGCTCAAAGGGATATTCGAGGTCTGCTTTTTTTTTTACCCATCTACCAATAGGTGCCCTTCTTTGTGAGGTATTGGAGAACCTCCCTGATCTTTGTGGTTGAATCTGTGTTTGAAATTCACTGCTCGTCTGAGGGACCTTACAATTTTCACTCCTGAACTTATATCGGCTTGCCATAACAAAAGGGTTGAATACTTAGACTTATTGACATTTCAGCTTTTCATTTTTAGTTAATTTGTAAAACGTTCTGTGTGTAAGACAGTGACACAAAATCTAAATTCATCTCATTTTAAATTCAGGTTCTAACACAACAAAATGTTGAAAAAAATCAAGTGGTGTGAATACTGAAGGAACTGTACATGCTACGGAGAGATTGGATACACAGCCTAATCGAAAGAAAATCTGCCAACTAAACAAAATCACAAGATGGCCTTCTCCCCTGACAAATGATTGGCTATTTCAGACACACGCATGCACGCAGGCACACAACCACGAATACACGCACGCATGCACACACACACACACACACACACATGCTATAACCCTGTCAGCTGGCTATAACCCAAAATGGAAATGAGTCATTAACGACAAGGAAGCAATCTCCTGTTCCATTACAATTCTCAGCCTGTGGCTAATGTACACTGTGTGTGGGTGTGTGTGTGGGCGTGTGTGCGTGTGTGGGTGTGTGTGTGGGGGTGGGTGGGTGATTCTCATGAAACCAGTTTTAAACACGTCTGTAGCAAATTGAGTTACAAAACCATGATGCATCTGCAAAAATCAACTGTCATTCTGAGGACTAGAATGTGTAGTTTTTGGCAAAGTGTCTTGTTTTAAATACATTTTACGTTTTCACCTGAACTTTTCACCCCACCTGAACTTTTCACCCCAAAATTCTCATTACCGAAGTGCGTCCGGATTAATTTCACAGGTCATTTTTTTTCAGTGTTGTGTTTAGCATTTTCATTATGGAAGCAATGTTTAATATATTAGGAATTGATTTTCTAACTTTTTGGGGTACTGTTGTGGTAATGAGAATTTTGTGGAAACTGTGGTAAAATGCATAATATCTGATGAAAACACATAATAATAATTATGAAATGGATTAGTACAGATCCTAATCTCAGTGATCCAAGAGGAAATATTGTGAAAAATGGTATCCACGAGTTCATCTGACTCTGGGGAAGTAGATAAAGGGCTTCATTTACAAAATCACGAAGTATCCCTTTATCTCTTACCTTAACCATTCGGAGTGAATGCCTAAACTTAACCGTGTTGTTTTGTTTGAAACCTAACCCAAACCTTAACCCATAATTTAACCATTCAGACTGAATGCCTAAACTTAACCTTAGAAATGTGATGTTTGTGGACAAACATTTTAATTCTGCTGTGACAATTCTGTGAGAGCTCGTTGGGTCTGGTGAGTGTGTGAGTACAGTATGTGTGTGCGCTTGTGGCTAATGCAGCATGTGTAGCTTACACATCAACAATATAGAAAACATGTACTTTGATCCACCATAGTTTTAATATCATCTGATCTGGGAACTAAGAATATGTGATGAAATATACTGCATGGACTATATTATGTGTAAAAGTTATTGCATAAACCATTGTTCTACTTTTGACCAGAGCCACGTAGGGTTCCCACATAGAGCTCTGACCGAAATAGTGCACCACCTAGGGAATAGTGTGCTGTATTTGTGAGTGGCTCACCTTCCCTCTCCTCTCTCCGTGTTCAGTGGGTTCAGAGTGAATTCAGTGCTCTATCTCAGAGGTGTGTGTGTGTGTGTGTGTGTGTGTGTGTGTGTGTGTGTGTGTGTCAACTAATACACCTCAATTCAAGAGATAAATCAAATTGTATTTGTCACGTGCCAAATACAACGGGCATAGACTTTACTGGGAAATTCTTACTTACAAGCCCTTAACCAACAATGCAGTTTAAGAAATAGAGTTAAGAAAATATTTACTAAATAAACTAAAAGTTACAAAATCGAATCAATCAATAAGTAACACAAGAAATGTACGTAACAATAACGAGGCTATATACAGGAGGTACCGGTACCGAGTCAATGTGCGGTGGTACAGGTTAGTCCAGGTCATTTGTAAAGTGACTGCATAGATAAACAACAGCGAGTAGCAGCAGTGACAAGGGGGTGGTGGGCATTTGATTAGTTTTGTTGTTCAACTGTCTTATAGCTTGGGGGTCGAAGCTGTTAAGAAGCGTTTTGGTCCTAGACTTGGCGCTCCGGAACCGCTTGCCGTGCAGTAGCAGAGAGCAGTCTATTACTTGGGTGACTGGAGTCTTTGACATTTTTTGGGGCCTTCCTCTGACACCACCTATGTCAGGAAGCTTGGCCCCAGTGATGTACTGGGCTGTACGCACTACCCTCTGTAGCTCCTTATGGTCAGATGCCGAGCAGTTTCCATACCAGGCGGTGATACAACTGGTCAGGATGCTCTCGATGGTGCACCTGTAGAACTTTTTGAGGATCTGGGGACCCATGCCAAATCTTTTCAGTCTTCTGAGGGGAAAAAGGTGTTGTCGTGCCCTCTTCCATGATAGTTTGTTGGTGATGTGGACACCAAGGAACTTGAAACTCGACACGATCCATTATAGCCCCGTCGATGTTAATGGGGGCCTGTTCGTCCCTCCTTTTTTCTGTAGTCCACGATCATCTCCTTTGTCTTGCTCACATTGAGGGAGAGGTTGTTGTCCTGGCACCACACTGCCAGTTCTCTGACATCCTCCCTATAGGCTGTCTCATCGTTGTTGGTGATCAGGCCTACCACTGTTGTGTTGTCAGCAAACTTACATTTACATTTACGTAATTTAGCAGACACTTTTATCCAGAGCGACTTACAAATTGGTGCATTCACCTTATGAAATCCAGTGGAACAACCACTTTACAATAGTACATCTATATATATTTTTTGTTTGGGGGGGGGTAGAAGGATTATTTAATCCTATCCCAGGTATTCCTTAAAGAGGTGGGGTTTCAGGTGTCTCCGGAAGGTGGTGATTGACTCCGCTGTCCTGGCGTTGTGAGGGAGCTTGTTCCACCATTGGGGTGCCAGAGCAGCGAACAGTTTTGACTGGGCTGAGCGGGAACTGTGCTTCCGCAGAGGTAGGGAGGCGAGCAGGTCAGTGGTGGATGAACGCAGTGCCCTTCTTTGGGTGTAGGGACTGATCAGAGCCTGAAGGTACGGAGGTGCCGTTCCCCTCACAGCTCCGTAGGCAAGCACCATGGTCTTGTAGCAGATGAGAACTTAATGATGGTGTTGGAGTCGTGCTTAGCCACGCAGTCGGGGTTCCCAGGGTCCTTAGCTTAGTGATGAGCTTTGTGGGCACTATGGTGTTGAACGCTGAGCTGTTGTCAATGAACAGCATTTTCACGTAGATGTTCCTTTTTGTCAAGGTGTGAAAGGGCAGTGTGGAGTGCAGTAGAGATTGTGTCATCTGTGGATATGTTGGGGCGGTATGCGCATTGGAGTGGGTCTAGGGTTTCTGGGATGATGGTGTTGATGTGAGCCATGACCAGCCTTTCAAAGCACTTTATGGCTACCGACATGAGTGCTACGGGGTGGTAGTCATTTAGGCAGGTTACTTTCGCGTTGTTGGACACATGGACTTGGGGGGTTTGCTTGAAATGTGGGTGTTACAGACTCGGTCAGGGAGAGGTTGAAAATGTCATTGAGACACTTTCCAGTTGGTCCGCGCATGCTCTGAGTACACACCCTGGTAATCCGTCTGGCCCCGCGGCCTTTGAATGTTGACCTGTTTAAGGGCTTGCTCACATCGGCAGTGGGTGGTACAGTGGATGGTACAGTAGCTGGTACAGTGGCCGGTACAGTGGGTGGTACAGTAGCTGGTACCGTGATACGAGATGGCAGCTTCGCTTCTAGTCCTTATGAAACTGTGCAGTATTTTTTTTAAATGTATTATTTATTACATTGTTAGCCCAGAAAACCTTAAGTGTTATTACATACAACCGGGAAGAACTATTGGATATCAGAGAGACATCAACTTACCAGCACTACGACCAGGAATACGACTCTCCCAAAGCGGATCCTTTGTCTGCACCTCCCAGGGCATTTGAACTGATTCCATAGGCCGACCCAAAACAACGCCACCGGAGGAGAGGGTGCCGTAGTGGTCTTCTATTGAGGCTTCGGATGCGCGCACACCACCCACCGCTCCCGAGTATATTACTCGCTAATGTTCGGTCCCTAGTTAAGAAAGTCAACGAAATCTGGGCAAGGGTTGCTTTCCAAAGAGATATCCGTAATTGTAACGTACTCTGTTTCACGGAAACATAGCTAGCTGGGAACATGCTGTCGGAGTCCATACAGCCAACGGGATTTTCAGTGCACCGCGCCGACTGGATTAAACATCTCTCCGGTAAGAAGAAGTTTGGGGGTGTATGTTTCATGATTAATGACTCATGGTGTAATTGTAACAACGTACAGGACCTCAAGTCCTTTTGTTCACCTGACCTAGAATTCCTCACAATCAAATGCCGACCGTATTATCTCCCAAGAGAACTCTCCTCGGTTATCGTCACAGCTGTGTATATCCCACCTTCAAGTGGATACCAAGACGGCCATCAAGGACCTTCACTGGACTTTATACAAACTGGAAACCATATATCCTGAGGCTGGGGCTGGGGCTGGTACAGTAGCTGGTACAGGGGCTGGTACAGGGGCTGGTACAGGGGCTGTGATACTTCACTGGTTTGTTATTTTCCTCTCATCCACAGCTACCCATGAGAGAGAGGAGGGGGAGGCCAGGGGGAGAGGCCAGGGGGAGAGCGGTGCGATATGCGCGGGCTAAGGGAGGGTGATATAGGGGGAAAAGAAGGATAGATGAAGGGGAGAGGGGATGGGATGGTGAGAGAGGGAAGATGAGATGGTTGGGACAGCATTCATCTGTCTCTCCTGAGCCCCACGGTAATAACCATCTGTTACAGTGTTGGTGTGTGTGTGTGTGTGTGTGTGTGTGTGTGTGTGTGTGTGTGTGTGTGTGTGTGTGTGTGTGTGTGTGTGTGTGTGCGCGGCAAATCTCAGGCATGTCTTATTGCGTCGCCCTCAGCTCTGTGATGCTCTCTCTGTCGTCGTCTCTTCATCTCATACCTTCTCCCAGGCTGCTCTGCTTAACACACACACCACACACACACACACACAGTGAGTGCTAAACAGCCCTCTAGGACCTGCGTGTCTGAGAGTGAGGAGAAGCAACTCTAGGACCTGAGAAGCAGTGTGTGACATGACTTGTCCGGAACACTCCTTCTATCACTTCACATAATCTCTCGCTCTCTCGCTCTCGTCCTTTTTCTTAATGTGTGGAATATGTCCTGAGACATGGAAGAGACAGACTTTCTTTTGTGTTTGAGAGAGAATAATGTGTGTATAGCCTTGTCTGACCTCCAGTCCCCGTTTTCCTCTAGCCAGCCGTAACCAGTCATGTCGAGAGGAGCTCCAGACAGGCCCAGCTCAGACCTCTCTCTCCCCAGCGTAGCGCAGCTGATCCTGGGCTTGTCCCTGGCCCAGGCCTGCCTGTCTGCCTGCCAATCCTGGCTCTCCCTGCATGGATCTGTGTGTGTATGAGCTAATCTGCATGGTGACACGGTCTCATCTGTAAAAGGGATTACCGTTTAACGGATATTACTACGCCTCTCCCACTGCTGCAGCTACTGTGGAGATTACGCTCTCTCTTACTCCCTTGCTCTCGCTCGCTCGCTCTCGTTCTCTGTCTAGGTATACCTCTTCCACTTCTCTCTCTCTCTCTCTCTCTCTCTCTCTCTGTTTATGTGTATCTCTTTTCCTCATCTCTTTCTCTCACCTCTCGCTCTCTTTCCGCCTCTCTATAGCTATCTCTTTCTTCAGCTCTCCCTCTCTCTCCGGGTACATCTCTCCCTCGCTCTCTGAGGGGAATCAGAGCTTCGTTGTCAGTAATGACTTTTATAACATTACAACATTAATTAAAACATTGCTTTGTGACTGATAAGAAACGTAATGAGAACACTTGGGGCCCAAAGCAAATCTGTCTGTGGTTTGAGTTCTCACTAGCATGGAGCCATTGTCATAGACACACTGTGGTTATGTCCCAAATGGCACCCTATTCCCTATGGGCTCTGCTTAAAAGTAGTGCATTGTGTAGGGAACAGGATGCCATTTGGGTCAAAGAGTATCATCCCATAAAATGTTAATTAACTTGAGTCGATTAAGTGAATTAACATAATGCAACAATCCCCATCGAAATCCTGTTTAAGCTCGAGACATGGGCTGCGTCTCAATCGGCCGCATCCGCCTGTCGGCCTTCTGCGTTTGCGGTGGAAAGTGGCAGAGCTACAGCGCTGTTTGTCAAACCAGAAGACATCCCGATTAATCTGTCTTTTCACGAAAACGTCTGTAGCGTCCGAACGGTTTGGCCTACAAAATAATATGACCACTCTATGGAAAGATGAGACTCTCACAAACACAATGGTGTTCTCTTGTTTTGCATGTCACTGGACTCGTCTGAAGGTAACCCAGTACCAGTAAAAAATATATATATATGAAATTGTGGATATACCTTTGTGCAAACAAACAAAGTGTTAAATATGTGACATTTTTTTTTATCGATATATACAGTACCAGTCAAAAGTTTGGTCACACCTACTCATTCAAGGGTTTTTCTTTATTTTTACTGTTTTCTACATTGTAGAACAATAGTGAAGACATCAAAACTATGAAATAAAACATATGGAATCATGTAGTGACCAAAAAAGTGTTAAACAAATCAAAATATATTTTAGGTTCTTCAAAGTATGACAGCTTTGCATACTCTTGACATTCTCTCAACCAACTTCAATTAACAGGTGTGCCTTGTTAAAAGTTAATTTGTGGAATTTCTTTCCTTAATGCGTTTGAGACAATCAGTTGTGTTGTGACAAGGTAGGGTTGGTATACAGAACATAGCCCTATTCGGTAAAAGACCAAGTCCATATTATGGCAAGAACAGCTCAAATAAGCAAAGAGAAACGACAGTCCATCATTACTTTAAGACATGAAGGTCAGTCAATCCGGAAATTTTCTTCAAGTGCAGTCGCAATAACTATCAAGCGCTATGATGAAACTGGCTCTCATGAGGACTGCCACAGGGAAGGAAGACCCAGAGTTACCTCTGCTGCAGAGGATAAGTTCATTAGATTTACCAGCCTCAGAAATTTCAGCACAAATAAATGCTTCACAGAGATCAAGTAACAGACACATCTCAACATCAACTGTTCAGAGGAGACTGCGTGAATCAGGCCTTTATGGTCGAATTGCTGCAAACAAACCACTACTAAAGGACATCAATAAGAATTGTAGACTTGCTTGGGCCAAGAAACATGCGCAATGGACATTAGAGCTGTGGAAATCTGTCCTTTGGTCTGAAATTTGAGTTTTGAGATTTTTGGTTCCAACCACATGTCTTTGAGACGCAGAGTAGGTGAACGGATGATCTCTGCATGTGTGGTTCCCACCGTGAATCATGGAGGAGGAGATGTGATGGTGTGGGGGTGCTTTGCTGGTGACACTGTCAGTGATTAATTTAGAATTGAAGGCACACTTAACCAGCATGGCTACAACAGCATTCTGCAGCGATATGCCATCCCATCTGGTTTGCGTTTAGTGGGACTATAATTTGTTTTTAACAGGACAATGACCCAACACACCTCCAGGCTGTTTAAGGGCTATTTGACCAAGAAGGAGAGTGATGGAGTGCTGCATCAGATGACCTGGCCTCCACAATCACCTGACCTCAACCCCATTGAGATGGTTTGGGATGAGTTGGACCGCAGAGTGAAGGAAAAGCAGCTAACAAGTTATCAGCATATGTGGGAACACCTTCAAGACAGTTGGAAAAGCATTCCTCATGAAGCTGGTTGAGAGAATGCCAAGGGTGTGCAAAGCTGTCATAAAGGGTGACTACTTTGAAGAATCTAAAATCTAAAATATATTTTGATTAGTTTAAGACATTTTTGGTTAGTACATGATTCCATATGTGTTATTTCATAGTTTTGATGTCTTCACTATTATTCTTAGTAGAACCCACCTCTCAACAGTGTAGACTTTTAGGGGGTTTAAGGTAGCAACTTAATGCTTAAAGATATGATCACCAGTGATCAATAGTTAATAGATATGCTCACTTTCAAACTTAATTATTTCACCATTCAAATTTACCTCAAGGATTTTTTTTGGGGGGGTTGAGAAACAAATACTCTTTCAGGACATGTCAGTGACACAGCTGTGACTATGAATCCCCACGAGTCCCTCCTGTAGAGAGGCAGGTGTTTGTTCAGACAAATTTATCTCCTCTTCCTCCTTTCCACCTGCATCTTCCCAGGGTGCACCTCTTTAATTCAGCGTGCCCACTCTCATTTATGCCTAACGAGGAGACTAACGAGTTTACACCTCTAAGACGCCCCCTCACTCCCACCCTTCCTCTCTCTCCCTTCTTCATTTCACCTCCACTCTGTTACCTTCACGCTTGTTTAAACTAAAATGGTGGCTGGATCCCCTCTAGTCCCAGGGAGCTGCTTGTTTGTGTGTGTGTGTGTGTGTGTGTGTGTGTGTGTGTGTGTGTGTGTGTGTGTGTGTGTGTGTGTGTGTGTGTGTGTGTGTGTGTGTGTGTGTGTGTGTGTGTGTGTGTGTGTGTGTGTGTGTGTGTGTGTGTGTGTTGCTGTCCCGAAGTAAGATTTAATCTCTCCATTTCACGCACGCACGCACCAACACACGTACGCACGCACGCACCAACACACACACACACACCTCTTGTCTCACTTAGTATTCAACAGCAGCCCCTGCCCTCTCCTCTCTGTCATTTAAATTCCAATCTCTTCTCACTGCAAACTCTATCAGACTGTAGCAGGGGGTGGTAAATCTGAGAGCAGCGCTAAGAGAGTTATAGCGAGTTATAGTATAATACACACACACACACACACACACACACACACACACATCTCATAGAGAGTCATAGAGAGTTATAGATATGAAGGGAGAAAGTTGCTTACCCTGAAGCCATTCATTTCAGTGAAGTGACAGTTGGTCTCGTCTCTCCCACACAGGGCCAAAGTGTAACAGAGTGATTTCCGACCCTGCCTGTCTATTTTAAAAGTAATTTATACTGAATGACTCTACAGTAAGAGTATAGCTATATTAGCCCTGTGGAAAGTAGAGAGATGGAGAGAGAAAGTGAAAGAGGGACAGATTGGGAGTGACTACTCACTTCTCCATCTCTGTCTGTCTTCTCTCTTGGCCTATAGTATCTCTGTCTTTCTTTCTTCTCTCTTGGCCTATAGTATCTCTGTCTTTCTTTCTTCTCTCTTGGCCTATAGTATCTCTGTCTTTCTTTCTTCTCTCTTGGCCTATAGTATCTCTGTCTTTCTTTCTTCTCTCTTGGCCTATAGTATCTCTGTCTTTCTTTCTTCTCTCTTGGCCTATAGTATCTCTGTCTTTCTTTCTTCTCTCTTGGCCTATAGTATCTCTGTCTTTCTTTCTTCTCTCTTGGCCTATAGTATCTCTGTCTTATATACCTCTCTCTCTTTCTATCTTACACCTTCTCAATCTCTCTCCATCTCTCTCACAGATTGTATGTTTTAGTGCCAAGCTCTGTCATGTTATGGACTTACTTTGTTTCTTTTAAAGTTAGTATTTCCGTCAACACAGCCATTTCTGAACCAGCTCTCTATTTAAACCCTGACGTCTGGTGTGTGTGTGTGTGAGTTTCACTCCGTCAGAACTAGTTCCTATTGGCTTGCACGCACACACACAAACACACATGCACACAGGGTTCCTGCAGAGGAAATCACTCCTGGACTGACCTTCCTCACGGTGTGTTTGTTTGTTTGTGCGTGAGTGTGTGATGGGATTTCTACAGTGATCCCGTTCCTACCAGGCGTGAGCCAGACGTACCTCCGTCTCACCAGACCAGAGAGACAGGTGGGAGAGAGAGACGGAGATATCCCCTTTGATCTCTCTGATGTCTCCACGTAGGCTGTTTGACCCAGTTGCTCTGGTCCTAAATAAGGCTGTGGTTTGGGGATGTGTGTGGACAGTGTGTTTATTCCAACATGGAGGACAGTAACCATCTACAGGTGGCTGGAGTGTAAACCCACATCTAGTGGCAGATGGCCTATATGGCAAAGACAGAGAGTGTGGTGGTGTGTGTGTGTGTGCATGCGCACACGTTCGCATGTGTGTGTGTGTGTTTTGATTTGGGATGCATGGTGCGTTCACCAGCCAGGACTGCAGATGTTTTATGTACTGCCTGACTGGCTCTGTCTGCCCCAGAGAGGGAGGGAGACTGTATGAGGGGAAGAGGGTGAACGAGAGACAGAGAATGACAGACGTAGCGAGAGACTGAATTAGAGAAAGAGAGAAACAGGAAGAGGGGAGAGGAACGTCTGAGAAGCATTCCATACCTGCACACTAGCTTAGTGCCCACACCATTGTTTGTCGAAATTCGTGTTTTTCCTCCCTCCTTCCCTCCCTCCCTATTTCCCTCCCTCCTTCCCTCTGCCCTAGTCGTTTAACAGTGCTTATGTTGCCTAATAAGGCGAAACTTTCTGTTTGGATTGTAACAGACCTTCACCCACACACCAACAGGCAGACTGACACTGAACAGAACGTGTGTGCGCGTGTGCGTGTGCGTGTGAAAGACCAAAAACCACACAAACACACACACTCCATCCTCTCTGTCTTTGTGTGCTGAGGCATCAAAATGGATGGAGCTCAGTGACGTACAAATGCATTTCCTTTTGACAGACAGACCGACGAGGGACCGAGAATACAAATGGTACCAGGCCCGAAGCCTAGTGTCTCACTAAAGGTTACATAGTGTCACGTATAGATTACTGTACTGCGGCTCCACTGGCATGCTGAGGACGGGCTTTGGTTAAAGATGAGGACGGGAGCAGCGGAGATATGGACACCCAATTCTTGTCATTTGCAATCAGAGGAAAACACTACGAGTCACAGTGGAGAAGGTCTGCGGCATTCCACTGCTAGGAGGGAGAGCGGGAGAGAGCTGAGAGAAGGATGGAGGGAATGGGAAGGGAAAGGGATGGAGAGAGAGGTGTGAACACAGAGGTAGATAGAGAACGGGAGAGAGTGTGAGAGAGGGGAAGGGTCTTCTGTGGCATAGTGAGTTATGGGGGTTTCTGTGATTGACAGCACTACAGAGGTTGTAATAAAGCTCGGTCCCAGGAAAGTGTGTGTGTGTGTGTGTGTGCGTGCGTGCGTGCGTGTTTTATTTGTCACCTCCAGGCCTCTTGTCTACTTTCACAGGTTTTGACAGATATCTGGTTATTGACCAACTATCGCTCTCTCATTATATACACACACTCCTACCCAAGATTGTTGTCCATCGGTTTGGCTCGACCGTGGCTGTGTGCATGCGTGCGTGTGGCCTGAACCGTAAGACATTTTGGTATGGCATTGAATATCGGGCCAATGTGGCCTGGTCCATTTGTACGACAGCGTTACAACCAGTCAACGTGTCTGTGTAGCTGTTATGAGCAAGCTAGCTAGTGAGCACTAGATGACAAACTGGGGGAACGATAAAGGACTCCTTTTCCCATGACACCTCATGTCGCTCCTCTGCTCAGTGAACCACATCAGAATCTTTGAGAGTCGTGCAGTTTTCTAGCTGGTTCCGTTGTTAGAGAGCACGATCATTGAGATGAATATTGGTGCTGAAAAGAGAGGATGTTTTTTTATATATATGCCTGAGGAGGAGCTAGAGGCCTGTTTAGAGAATAGACACACACACACACACACACACACACACACACACACACACACACACACACACACACACAGTGCTTTGACTGTTGTTTTTGTACTGATTGCTTTCTCAGTGGCAGATCAACACAGTAGAGGTGTTGATTGTGTTTTGAGTTGCTCTATTTCTCTTCGTCTCCATACCTTTTCAAATGTCTTTTCTCTCAGTCTGGTCTCCCCACCTTTTCAAATGTCTTTTCTCTCAGTCTGGTCTCCCCACCTTTTCAAATGTCTTTTCTCTCAGTCTGGTCTCCCCCCTTTTCAAATGTCTTTTCTCTCAGTCTGGTCTCCCCCCCTTTTCAAATGTATTTTCTCTCAGTCTGGTCTCCCCACCTTTTCAAATGTCTTTTCTCTCAGTCTGGTCTCCCCACCTTTTCAAATGTCTTTTCTCTCAGTCTGGTCTCCCCACCTTTTCAAATGTCTTTTCTCTGTCTGGTCTCCCCACCTTTTCAAATGTCTTTTCTCTCAGTCTGGTCTCCCCACCTTTTCAAATGTCTTTTCTCTCAGTCTGGTCTCCCCACCTTTTCAAATGTATTTTCTCTCAGTCTGGTCTCCCCCCCTTTTCAAATGTCTTTTCTCTCAGTCTGGTCTCCCCCCCTTTTCAAATGTCTTTTCTCTCAGTCTGGTCTCCCCCCTTTTCAATTGTCTTTTCTCTGTCTGGTCTCCCCCCCTTTTCAAATGTCTTTTCTCTCAGTCTGGTCTCCCCACCTTTTCAAATGTATTTTCTCTCAGTCTGGTCTCCCCACCTTTTCAAATGTATTTTCTCTCAGTCTGGTCTCCCCACCTTTTCAAATGTCTTTTCTCTGTCTGGTCTCCCCCCCTTTTCAAATGTCTTTTCTCTCAGTCTGGTCTCCCCACCTTTTCAAATGTATTTTCTCTCAGTCTGGTCTCCCCACCTTTTCAAATGTATTTTCTCTCAGTCTGGTCTCCCCACCTTTTCAAATGTATTTTCTCTCAGTCTGGTCTCCCCCCCTTTTCAAATGTCTTTTCTCTCAGTCCGGTCTCCCCACCTTTTCAAATGTATTTTTTTCTCAGTCTGGTCTCCCCACCTTTTCAAATGTATTTTCTCTCAGTCTGGTCTCCCCACCTTTTCAAATGTATTTTCTCTCAGTCTGGTCTCCCCACCTTTTCAAATGTATTTTCTCTCAGTCTGGTCTCCCCCCCTTTTCAATTGTCTTTTCTCTGTCTGGTCTCCCCCCCTTTTCAAATGTCTTTTCTCTCAGTCTGGTCTCCCCCCCTTTTCAATTGTCTTTTCTCTGTCTGGTCTCCCCACCTTTTCAAATGTATTTTTTTCTCAGTCTGGTCTCCCCACCTTTTCAAATGTATTTTCTCTCAGTCTGGTCTCCCCCCCTTTTCAAATGTCTTTTCTCTCAGTCTGGTCTCCCCCCCTTTTCAAATGTATTTTCTCAGTCTGGTCTCCCCACCTTTTCAAATGTCTTTTCTCTCAGTCTGGTCTCCCCCCCTTTTCAAATGTATTTTCTCTCAGTCTGGTCTCCCCACCTTTTCAAATGTCTTTTCTCGCAGTCTGGTCTCCCCCCCTTTTCAAATGTCTTTTCTCTCAGTCTGGTCTCCCCACCTTTTCAAATGTCTTTTCTCTCAGTCTGGTCTCCCCACCTTTTCAAATGTCTTTTCTCTCAGTCTGGTCTCCCCCCCTTTTCAAATGTATTTTCTCTCAGTCTGGTCTCCCCACCTTTTCAAATGTCTTTTCTCTCAGTCTGGTCTCCCCACCTTTTCAAATGTCTTTTCTCTCAGTCTGGTCTCCCCACCTTTTCAAATGTCTTTTCTCTGTCTGGTCTCCCCCCCTTTTCAAATGTCTTTTCTCTCAGTCTGGTCTCCCCACCTTTTCAAATGTATTTTCTCTCAGTCTGGTCTCCCCACCTTTTCAAATGTATTTTCTCTCAGTCTGGTCTCCCCACCTTTTCAAATGTATTTTCTCTCAGTCTGGTCTCCCCCCCTTTTCAAATGTCTTTTCTCTCAGTCCGGTCTCCCCACCTTTTCAAATGTATTTTTTTCTCAGTCTGGTCTCCCCACCTTTTCAAATGTATTTTCTCTCAGTCTGGTCTCCCCCCCTTTTCAAATGTCTTTTCTCTCAGTCTGGTCTCCCCACCTTTTCAAATGTCTTTTCTCTCAGTCTGGTCTCCCCCCCTTTTCAAATGTATTTTCTCTCAGTCTGGTCTCCCCACCTTTTCAAATGTCTTTTCTCTCAGTCTGGTCTCCCCCCCTTTTCAAATGTCTTTTCTCTCAGTCTGGTCTCCCCACCTTTTCAAATGTCTTTTCTCTCAGTCTGGTCTCCCCACCTTTTCAAATGTCTTTTCTCTCAGTCTGGTCTCCCCACCTTTTCAAATGTCTTTTCTCTCAGTCTGGTCTCCCCACCTTTTCAAATGTATTTTCTCTCAGTCTGGTCTCCCCACCTTTTCAAATCTCTTTTCTCTCAGTCTGGTCTCCCCACCTTTTCAAATGTCTTTTCTCTCAGTCTGGTCTCCCCACCTTTTCAAATGTCTTTTCTCTGTCTGGTCTCCCCACCTTTTCAAATGTCTTTTCTCTCAGTCTGGTCTCCCCACCTTTTCAAATGTCTTTTCTCTCAGTCTGGTCTCCCCACCTTTTCAAATGTATTTTCTCAGTCTGGTCTCCCCACCTTTTCAAATGTATTTTCTCAGTCTGGTCTCCCCACCTTTTCAAATGTATTTTCTCTCAGTCTGGTCTCCCCACCTTTTCAAATGTATTTTCTCTCAGTCTGGTCTCCCCACCTTTTCAAATGTATTTTCTCTCAGTCTGGTCTCCCCACCTTTTCAAATGTATTTTCTCTCAGTCTGGTCTCCCCACCTTTTCAAATGTATTTTCTTTGAAACAGTGTTTCAAACAGCTCAGTATGTAGATCAACATTGTGTCCGTGTGTTTAGGCTTTGAAAAGACTTGCCTTTGTTACTGATATTAGGACTCAGGAACTTCAGTACAGCATGTTACTGGCAGTATCAAGCACCGTGTCTGTGAGTCTCTCTGAGTTTGAAGTCGACATTCTTCTCTCTTCTCTCTTTTGCGCTTTTTTTCTTTCTCTCCCCCTCTCACACGAATGCACACACACAATTTGAAACACAGAACTGGTTAGGATAGACAGGAAACAGATAGTGAGTTAGACAAGAACCAGACCTGAAGGAATGACTAGAGGAGGAAAATACTTTCATATCCATAGATGGACATACAGCAGACACACATGAACAGGAGAGTATTATATATGTTTCTGGGTGAGACACACACACACACACACACACGCACACACACTTCGTACTTGACAGTCTCTAAAGACACAAGCAGACAAACTCCCCTCCACTCCTTCACTCTTGACTTTCTCCGGACGGCAGCAGTGTGTCTTCGTTATAAACTCACTGACACACTCTTTTAAACAATCTCTCTCGGAGCATTTTCTCCTTATTTGGCAGACAGCATGAAGAGAGAGATTGGACATCACCTGCAGACGTTTCTATATTTCTTCTATTACCTCCATCTGTCCTGTCTTTGATCGACATATCTACATATGCTGTTTCTGTTATGAGGGATGACAGCCAGGCAGCTCCAGGTCTCATTTTATTGCAGTGGAATCATTTCCGTCGGGTTTCTTTATTTGTTTTATCTGGGGCCGTGGTAGTGTTGTCGGTACCTGAACAGTGGTGTATGTGTGTGACTCATTTGTTCTGTGTTCTTTCTCTGCAGCTTACATGTAATTGTTTCACCATCAGTGACGGGGAGCTACGAGAGATCGGAGTGGGACTCTACCCCAGGTAAGACAGACACACAGACAGAGACACAGACAGACACACACACACACACACAGGCACACACACACAGGCACACACACACACACACAGGCACACACACACGCACACACGCACACACACACACACACACACACACACACACACACACACACACACACACACACACACACACACACACACAGCAACATACAGTGCTTCCTGACAAAGCCTGGTGTTATAGTTGCATGTAATTACCAGAGAGTAGTGGTTAGTGGTTAGATCCTGACGTGTTAGGGCCTACCATTGGCTCTTAATGGGGGGGGGGGGGGGGGTTCCCCTGGCATCACCATTAACCCCTTACCCTCGTGGGAATTGGGTTATATGGACAGAGGGCTAAATTTCATTCTAATTTCATTCTTGCAGAACACATGTGAAATGACATGCATAACCATGATAGCAGTTAAAAGGGAATCGTTTGGAGATAATGGAGATAATGGAGATAATGGAGACATTATTAGACTAAAGGTGAGGACACATCAGTTCACCCGACACAAGACTGAATCCAAACGTTACACTGTTGATTTTAAGTGCATTTTACATTTACTGTACTTTTTGCCACATTTGTTGATAACAAAATCTGAAAATACTCTGGATACATTCAGTAACATGATAATAATATTCTTTGGGTAGGTGCAACATGAGACAAAAAACACCGAAAGGTTTAACTGGTGTTTCCAAGGGGCCACACACTTCTCCAAAGTGTGTCTGTTCCAATGTAATTTCAGTGCACTTTTATGACTCTAAGAATAGTCTTCAACTACAAAGTGCTTTTTTGAGCTCTCCTAGCTGTGCCGTGGAGGAACTAGAGCAAACACACTTTTGGTTGATTTGTTTGGAACACAACCCTTCAATCTCCCGCCTTTACACGTCTTACGGTTGTTGTTAACGCAATCCAAAAATGTATAAATCGCAATCTGGGTCAGGTGGGCATCATTCAAAAGCTTGTTCAATTACCTCTTCTCCAGGATGAACACATTATACTCAAATCTGTCTCTCCATCATCTGTCTCTCTCTTTCTCTGCCTTTCTCTGTCTGTCACTCTCTTTCGCTCTCTCCATCGCTAGACTGCTCTCTCTCTCTCTCTCTGTCTGTCACTCTCTTTCGCTCTCTCCATCGCTAGACTTCTCTCTCTCTCTCTCTCTCTCTCTCTCTCTCTCTCTCTCTCTGTCTGTCACTCTCTTTCGCTCTCTCCATCGCTAGACTTCTCTCTCTCTCTCTCTCTCTCTCTCTCTCTCTCTTTCTCTCTCTCTCTCTCTCTCTCTCTCTCTCTCTCGTGACTGACAACTGACCGCTCTTTGAGGCAGTCAGAGAGAGGGAGAGAGAGAGAGCGAGAGGGATGAATGGTTGTGAAATGATATGTTTATCAGTGTTGACATGTCAGATAATTATGTAGTTCAGATACAGGCGCTAGGAAGGCGCATTCTGTCCCACGGGGAGGGAGAGAGGAAGAGGGGGAGAAGGTTGTGAGAGAAAGAAAATACAAAAGTGATAGGTGTGTGTGTGTGTTATTGTCAGTGAACTAATCCATTGCGGAGGCCTAGTCTAAAAGCCAATTTATGCTTGTTTCTAAAATGTGGTCGGAGGCTCCATATAGAGAGTGTGACGCAATCGCGGAGCCTCCAGAGGCATGGAAAGGCCAAATCCAGCCCTGTACCACAGCGCCATTCGCCTCCCAAATTTTGTAACGATGCGGAGAGCACTGTATAGCTCCACATTGACGTGATTGGTTGACGGTAGGTTGGGGGCGGTACATCCTGTATAATATGGTATTTCTGATTGGCTTAACGCACCGTCGCTAAGGACCTACGGAGCTTCTCAAAGTAATGTTTTCTTCACCGCAAACAAAGTCTGTTTTTACATCCACGTAGAATTACAATAGTTCCTCAATGTATTTGAAAAAATCTTTCCAGCTTTCTCCATTTCAATAACCACTCAGCGTGAATGGGGAAAATGTCATCCAGTGGAAACGTCATTAAATAGGCTTCTTATTAGTGCTTGACTTGGACTTACAGAATGTTTCATGCAATGTTGCAAAATCGCTAGTGCAAGCTTCAGGCCAGACCCAACGTAATAGTTGTTGCAATGTTTCAAGTTCGACAGGCCATGTGTTGCCAATGTGATTTCTAGGATATTTATTTTTAATCAGGATATTTTCTACCTGCAGGCTGCAATGTTTTTATTTGTTGGCTTTATGTAGGCTATTTTTACATTGTTGGCAATGGCAATAGAAGTTACTTTTTAGGTTGGTATCATTTTCATTTAGATAGATAGAATTTTATATAGAATTTTAGAATAGAATTTAGATAGAATTTTCATTAAACTTTCTGGGATATCTCATAATTCAAATTTCTCAAACATACAACTATTATATCCCATTTTAAAGATACACTTCTCGTTAATCCAACCACGTTGTCCGATTTCAAAAAGGCTTTACGGCGAAAGCATAACATTAGATTATGTTAGGACAGCGCCTAGACAAGAAAAACCACACAACCATTTTCCAAGCAAGGAGAGGCTTCACAAAAAACAGAAATACAGCTAAAATTAATCACTAACCTTTGATGATCTTCATCCGATGGCACTCATAGGACTTCATGTTACACAACACATGTATGTTTTGATCGATAAAGTTCATATTTATATCCAAAAACCCCATTTTACATTGGCGTGTAATGTTCAGAAATGTTTTGCCTCCCAAAACATCCGGTGAATGAGCACATCAATTTACAGAAATACTCATCATAAACGTTGATAAAATATTGAACTGTTATTCAAAGAATTATAGATACACTTCTCCTTAATGCAACCGCTGTGTCAGATTTCAAAAAAGCTTTACAGCAAAAACACACTTTGCAATAATCTGAGTACGGCGCTCAGTCACAAAACCAAACCCGGCATTTTGTGGAGTCAACAAAACTCTGAAATAGCATTATAAATATTCACTTACCTTTGATGATCTTCATCGGAATGCACTCCCAGGAATCCCAGTTCCACAATAAATGTTCATTTGTATCGATAAAGTCCATCCTTTATGTCCAAATACCTCCATTTTGTTAGTGCGTTCAGTCGAGTAATCCAAATCCACTGCGCTCGCGCAGTGAGTTCAGATGAAAAGCCAAAAATGTATATTACAGTTCGTAGAAACATGTCAAACGATGTATAGAATCAATCTTTAGGATGTTTTTATCATAAATCTTCCATAATATTCCAACCGGACGATTCCTTTGTCTTCAAAAAAGAAAGGAACACAGCTAACTCTCATGTGAGCGTGCGCCACTGAGCTCATGTCATTTTCTCAGTCATCTGACTCCATATGCTCTTTTTCTCTCCCCATTCACAGTAGAAGCCTGAAACAACGTTCTAAAGACTGTTGACATCTAGTGGAAGCATTAGGAAGTGCAAAATGACCCCACAGAAACTGTATATGGCAACTTCAGGAGAGTAACGGCAGAATCTGCGAAAGCCAGCAGGAGAGTGGGAGGACAATAGTTGGGTCATGTTTTTTTTCTTCTGGTTATCTAGATCTCTGGCGCCCTCTTGAGGCATCAAACCGTAAGCTTAAAGCATCAGACAAGCTCAATGAACATACATTATTTTATTAAAATACATAGGGTGTGTCTATATATGGAAAAATACACGTTTAAACATTTTCTAGCGATCGATTGGTCGACAGAACAGACGACAGCCCTAGTGCGTGCACATGGACACGTGCACTGTAGAATATGCTGACTTGGGCGTGGCTTATGTTTGAGTGGAGGAGAGGAGTGGTTTTCTACAGCAGTTACACACACACACCACAAACACACACATCGCGTACACACACACACACACAGGACAGCGTAGTGGTATTCTGAAGCGTGATTCAGGCTAATCCCACTGTTCAGGTCTGATGAATATGGGGGATCAGGGCTGTCGCAATGCTGCATGTTATACTGACTACACACACACACACACACACACACACACACACACACACACACACACACTGCGTGCATACACTGCGTGCATACACCACAAACACACACATCGCGTACACATACACACAGATAGCAGACACACACTGCATACACACACACACACACACACACACACACACACACACACACAGAGGATTCTGCAGGTAGTCTCTAACCCTGGTTGTATATCTGGCTAAGGCAGCTTGTCAGATGGTCTGAGAGGGTTTAGCACAGCTTAGCCAGGCCTTCCTGCACTGCTAACACCGCTGTGTGTGTGTGTGTCTGTGTGTGTGTGTGTGTGTGTGTGTGTGTGTGAGACACATCCATAAAAGATGGGCTTCTACTTGACTATGCCCTGGCTATTGATATTTCTTGGTTGACTAGCAATGGGCGGTGCTTCCACCGGTTTGCAGAAGAGAGGTGGTTTCTCCTGACAAGTCTCTACCTCTATACTCACACTAACTTTATATTTATTTTAAATTATTTAATATCTAGCCTGTTTAATTTAGGAGTCCCTGTAATGTGCTGGCATGTTACTGCTACTTTCTACAATAACTTGGTCATGACTAGCTAATTAATTTGGCAGTTTTGTTTGGGTTTCTCTGTGCGTACAGTTGAAGTCAGAAGTTTACATACACCTTAGCCAAATACATTTAAACTCAGTTTTTCACAATTCCTGACATTTAATCCAAGTAAAAATTCCCAGTCTTAGGTCAGTTAGGATCACCACTTTCTTTTAAGAATGTGAAATGTCAGAATAATAGTAGAGAGAATGATTTATTTGAGCTTTTATTTCATTCATCACATTCACAGTGGGTCAGAGGTTTACATACTCAATTAGTATTTGGTAGCATTGCCTTTAAATTGTTTAACTTGGGTCAAACGTTTCAGGTAGCCTTCCACAAGCTTCCTACAATAAGTTGGGTGAATTTTGGCCCATTCCTCCTGACAGAGCTGGTGTAACTGAGTCAGGTTTGTAGGCCTCCTTGCTCGCGCACACTTTTTCAGTTCTACCCACAAATATTCTATAGGATTGAGGTCAGGGCTTTGTGATGGCCACTCCAATACCTTGACTTTGTTGTCCTTAAGCCATTTTTGCCACAACTTTGGAAGTATGCTTGGGGTCGTTGGCCATTTGGAAGACCCATTTGCGACCAAGCTTTAACTTCCTGACTGATGTCTTGAGATGTTGCTTCAATATATCCACATAATTGTCCTTCCTCATGACGCCATCTATTTTGTGAAGTGCACCAGTCCCTCCTGCAGCAAAGCACCCCCACAACATCATGCTTCCACCCGCGTGTTTCACGGTTGGGATGGTGTTCTTCGTCTTGCAAGCATCCCCCTTTTTCCTCCAAACATAACGATGGTCATTATGGCCAAACAGTTCTATTTTTGTTTCATCAAACCAGAGGACATTTCTCCAAAAAGTAAGATCTTTGTCTCCATGTGCAGTTGCAAACCATAGTCAGGCTTTTTATGGTGGTTTTGGAGCAGTGGCTTCTTCCTTGCTGAGCGGTCTTTCAGGTTATGTCGATATAGGACTCGTTTTACTGTGGATATAGATACTTTTGTACCTGTTTCCTCCAGCATCTTCACAAGGTCCTTTGCTGTTGGTCTGGGATTGATTTGCACTTTTCGCACCAAAGTACGTTCATCTCTAGGAGACAGAACACGTCTCCTTCCTGAGCGGTATGACGGCTGCGTGGTCCCATGGTGTTTATACTTGTGTACTATTGTTTGTACAGATGAACGTGGTACCTTCAGGCGTTTGGAAATTGCTCCCAAGGATGAACCAGACTTGTGGAGGTCTACAATTTTTTTCTGAGGTCTTGGCTGATTTATTTAGATTTTCCCATGATGTCAAGCAAAGAGGAACTGAGTTTGAAGGTAGGCCTTGAAATACATCCACAGGTAAAATTATGTGGATATATTGAAACAACATCTCAAGTAGAGGTCGACCGATTAATCGGAATGGCCGATTAATTAGGGCCGATTTCAAGTTTTCATAACAATCGGTAATCAGCATTTTTGGACACCGATTGTGGCCGATTACATTGCACTCCACGAGGGGCCTGCGTGGCAGACTGACTACCTGTTACAGGAGTGCAGCAAGAAGCCAAGGTAAGTTGTTAGCTAGCATTAAACTTATATTATAAAAAACAATCAATCTTAACATAATCACTAGTTAACTACACATGGTTGATTATATTACTAGTTTATCTAGCTTGTCCTGCGTTGCATATAATCAATGCGGTGCCTGTTAATTTCTCATCGAATCAGAGCCTACTTCGCCAAACGGGTGATGATTTAACAAGCGCACTCGCGAAAAGAGCACTGTCATTGCACCAATGTGTACCTAACCATAAACATCAATGCCTTTCTTTAAAATCAATATGCAAGTATTTATTTTTAAACCTGCATATTTAGTTAATATTGCCTGCAAACATGAATTTCTTTTAACTAGGGAAATTGTGTCACTTCTCTTTGTTCCGTGCAAGCAGAGTCAGGGTATATGCAGCAGTTTGGGCCGCCTGGCTCGTTGCGAACTGTGTGAAGACCATTTCTTCCTAACAAAGACCGTAATTAATTTGCCAGAATTTTACATAATTTTGACATAACATTGAAGGTTGTGCATTGTAACAGCAATATTTAGACTTATGGATGCCACCCGTTAGATAAAATACGGAACGGTTCCGTATTTCACTGAAAGAATAAACGTTTTGTTTTCGAAATTATAGTTTCCGGATTTGACCATATTAATGACCTAAGGCTCGTATTTCTGTGTCTTATTATGTTATAATTAAGTCTATGATTTGATATTTGATAGAGCAGTCTGAGCGGTGGTAGGCAGCAGCAGGCTCGTAAGCATTCATTCAAACAGCACTTTCTTGCGTTTGCCAGCAGCTCTTCGCTGTGCTTTAAGCATTGAGCTGGTTATGACTTCAAGCTGATGTGAAATGGCTAGCTAGTTAGCTGGGTGCATGCTAATAGCGTTTCAATCGGTGACGTCACTCGCTCTGAGACCTTGAAGTAGTTGTTCCCGTTACCCATCGCTTTTGTGGAGCGATGGGTAACGAAGCTTCGAGGGTGGCTATCGTCGATGTGTTCCTGGTTCGAGCCCAGGTAGGGGCGAGGAGAGGGATGGAAGTTATACTGTTACACTGGCAATACTAAAGTGCCTATAAGAACATCAAATAGTCCTATAATTCCTATAATAACTACAACCTACAACTTCTTACCTGGGAATATTGAAGACTCATGTTTAAAGGAACCACCAGCTTTCATATGTTCTCATGTTCTGAGCAAGGAACTTAAACGTTAGCTTTCTTACATGGCACATATTTCACTTTTACTTTCTTCTCCAACACTTTGTTTTTGCATTATTTAAACCAAATTGAACATGTTTCATAATTTATTTGAGGCTAATTTGATATTATTCATGTATTATATTTAGTTAAAATAAAAGTGTTCATTCTGTATTATTGTAATTGTCATTATAATTATTATTTATTTATTTTTTAAATCGGCCGATTAATTGGCATCGGCTTTTTTTCGCCCCCCAATAATCGGTATCGGTATCGGTGGTGAGAAAAAAAATCATAATCGGTCGACCTCTAATCTCAAGACATCAGTCAGGAAGTTAAAGCTTGGTTGCAAATGGGTCTTCCAAATGGACAGTGACCCCAAGCATACTTCCAAAGTTGTTTAGGACAACAAAGTCAAGGTATTGGAGTGGCCATCACAAAGCCCTGACCTCAAATCTATAGAACTGAAAAAGCATGTGCGAGCAAGGAGGCCAACAAAACTGACTCAGTTACACCAGCTATGTCAGGAGGAGTGGGACAAAATTTACTCAACTTATTATGGGAAGCTTGTGGAAGGCTACCCGAAACATTTGACCCAAGTTGAACAATTTAAAGGCAATACTACCAAATATTAATTGAGTGTGTGTAAACTTCTGGCCCACTGGGAATGTGATGAATGAAATAAAAGCTGAAATAAATCATTCTCTCTGCTATTATTCTGACATTTCACATTCTTAAAATAAAGTGGTGATCCTAACTGACCTAAGACAGGGAATTTTTACTTGGATTACATGTCAGGAATTGTGAAAAACTAAGTTTAAATGTATTTGGCTAAGGTGTGTAAACTTCTGACTTCAGCTGTATGTGTGTATGTTTCAGAGGTGTCGTGCCCGTAGGTGGCACAGGGGCATGTGCACCCTCAGATTTGTCCTGTTTAAAATATTTTTAGTGCCTCTGGAAAGTATTCAGACCGCTTGACTTTTTCCACGTTGTTACGTTACAGCCTTATTCTAAAATGGATTTAAAAAATAGAATTCTCAGCAATCCATACACAATACCCCATAATGACAAAGCGAAAACAGGTTTTTAGAAATGTTTGCAATTGTGTTAAATACAAAAAAAACAGAAATTCTTCATTTACATAAGTATTCAGGCCCTTTGCTTTTGGACTCGAAATTGAGCTCAGGTGCATCCTGTTTCCATGTATCACCCTTGAGTCCACCTGTGGTAAATTCAATTGATTGGACATGATTTGGAAAGACACACATCTGTTTATATAAGGTCCCACAGTTGACAGTGCATGTCAGAGCAAAAGCCAAGCCATGAGGTCCAAGGAATTGTTCGTAGATCTACGAGACAGGATTGTGTTGAGGCACAGATCTGGCGAAGGGTACCAAAAAATGTCTGCAACATTGCAGGTCCCTAAGAACACAGTGGCCTCCATCATTCTTAAATGGAAGAAGTTTGGAACAACCAAGATTCTTCCTAGAGCTGGTTGTCCGGCCAAACTGAGCAACTGGGGGAGAAGGGCCTTGGTCGGGGAGGTGGCCAAGAAGCCAATGGTCACTCTGACAGAGCTCTAGAGTTCCTCTGTGGAGATGGGAGAACATTCCAGAAGGACAACCATCTCTGCAGCAAACCACCAATCAGGCCTTTATGGTAGAGTAGCCAGACGGAAGGCACTCCTCAGTAAAGGCACATGACAGTCCATTTGGAGATTGACTAAAGGCACTGAAAGACTCTCAGACCATGAGAAACAAGATTCTCTGGTCTGATGAAACCAAGACAACTCTTTGGCCTGAATGCCAAGCGTCACATCTGGAGGAAACCTGGCACCATCCCTACGGTGAAGCATGGTGGTGGCAGCGTCATGCTGTGGGGATGTTTTTCAGGAGGTAGGGACTGGGAGTAGTCAGGATCGAGGCAAAGAGGAACGGAGCAAAGTACAGAAAAATCCATCATGAAAACCTGTTCCAGAGCGCTCAGGACCTCAGACTGGGGCGAAGGTTCAACTTCCAACAGAACAATGACCCTAAGCACACATCCAAGACTACGTAGCAGTGGCTTCGGGACAAGTGTCTGAATGTCCTTGAGTGGGCCAGCCAGAGCCCGGACTTGAACCCGATCGAACATCTCTGGAGAGACCTGAAAATAGCTGTGCAGCAACTTTCCCTCTCCAACCTGACTGAGCTTGAGAGGATCTGCAGAGAAGAATGTGGGAAAATCCCCAAATACAGGTGTGCCCCCAAGCCATAATACTCCAGAACAGGTAATCAAATGGCTACCCGTCCTATTTGTATTGTGTGCCCCCCCCCCCCTCTTTTTACGCTGCTGCTACTCTCTGTTTATCATATATGCATAGTCACTTTAACTATACATTCATGTACATTTGGGCCGACCAACCAGCGCTAACCGGGCTATCTGCATTGTGTCCCACCCACCACCCGCCAACCCCTCTTTTACGCTACTGCTACTCTCTGTTCATCATATATGCATAGTCACTTTAACCATATCTACATGTACATACTACCTCAATCAGCCTGACTGACTGGTGTCTGTATGTGGCCTCATTACTTTTATAGCTTCGCTACTGTATATAGCCTGTCTTTTTACTGTTGTTTTATTTCTTTACTTACCTATTGTTCACCTAATACCTTTTTTGCACTATTGGTTAGAGCCTGTAAGTAAGCATTTCACTGTAAGGTCTACACCTGTTGTATTCAGCTTACGTGACAAATAATCTTTGATTTGATTTGCCTAGCTTGTAGCGTCATACCCAAGAAGACTCCATGCTGTAATCGCTGCCAAAGTTGCTTCAATATTAGTACTGTGTAAAGGGTCTGAATAATTTTGTAAATGTAATATTTCAGTTTGCGACAATTTCAAAAAAACTGTTTTTGCTTTGTTATTATGGAGTATTGTGTGTAGATTGATGAGGAAATAAGAATAAGGCTGTAACGTAACAAAAATGTGGAAAAAGTGAAGGGGTCTGAATACTTTCAGAAGGTACCGTATATATATATTTTCTCTGTAATATTACTAGCCATCAAGTAATTTTATGAAGTTGGCTTTAGCTAGCCCAGCTAGGTTTCCAATCTCCCAACCTCATAACTTGCTACCAAGAAGCCATTTCGGGCTATCAATTCAGTTATTTATACAAGCTAGCTACTACTCTATCTTAGCTGGCATGCCTGTTGGTAGACTTTAGAAAAGCAAGCATTTACTGATTATACTGAATAAAATTCACATTCCTTCAAATCTTTTATCCAGATTTGACCAGAGATGCATATTTAGTTTATTTAAAAAAAAGAACAACCAGTCAGGAGGATACAGGCAGTTCAAAAGGTATGCTTAGATATGGAGAAAAATAAGCATATTTACATAGAATTAAGCATAACGGTTATGGCTCTAGGTTGCAGGACAAATTTGTTTCAGGTGTTTGAAAAATACAAAATTCTCCTTCCGGACCACCCCTCAGCCATCCACATGTACTTTGTGCCCTCTCATATTTTTGTGGTGCCCTGGTGTGTTTTGTGTGTACTTATGAGGTCTGATAAAGTTAGCAAACCAAAAAAGTATTGAATTAGTCTTGATCTTGGGAAGGTTGGCACGCACACACACACACACACACCAGATCTATTGTTTCTACAGCACTGCGTTGCAACAGATCGGAAGTAGGCTGTACTATGCAGTCATTATTAGCATGTTTGATCAAGTTTAGCTAATTAATCCAGTTAATATGCTAATGAGGAATATCCATTTGAAAAGAAGTTGCGCTGTTAGATTTTTCATTGATATTCATCACATGCCTTTACATAGAACAATGCCACGGGCTTACTGATCAAGAAACACACACACACTGAATATGATAAAAGATAAGGAGCGCTTCATAGAAAGCAGAATAACTGCTGCAGTCAAGCGATAGCTGACACCACACACTGTCTAATTATCTGTGTCAAGTGCTGTTGACAATAAATGCATTATCTCATTTAAAGCTAGAATCCTTAATTGAAACAATAACAAAGCGACCTCCCTGCCCCTATTTTGCTAAAAAAAAACGAAGAGATTGTCACATCCTGACCAGTAAAGGGGTCATTTGTCATTGTAGTATGGTCAGGGCGTGGCAGGGGGTGTTGTTTTTGTGTGTTTTGGGTTGGTTTATTTAGAGGGGATTTGTTCTAGTTTTCATTTTCTATGTTCGTTTTCCATGTGTGGCCGAGTATGGTTTCCAATGCAGCCCTTTTTTCCTTTGGGTTTGTGGGTGGTTGTTATCGGTATAGCCTATGTGCCTTATGGAACTGTTTCGTCGTTTGTTTATTTTGTTTGAGTGTTCTCTCTAAATAAAGAAAGAAGATGAGCACTATACCCGCTGCGCCTTGGTCTGTCCCTTACGACGTATATGACAGGGATGTAATAGGGGTTATTTGTTACTGTAGTTTGGTCAGGACGTGGCAGAGGGTATTTGTTTTATGTGGTTCGGGGGGGTTGTGTGTTTAGTGTTGTGTTTGATTTATTATTCCGGGTTTTGGGCACTGGTCTATGTTAATGTATTTCTATGTTTAGTCTAGTTCTTTGTATTTCTATGTTTAGTTAATTGGGGATTGGACTCTCAATTGGAGGCAGGGGTTTTCTAGTTGCCTCTGATTGAGGGTCCTATATATAGGTATGTGTTTGTTTTAGTGTTTTGTGGGAGATTGTGCTGTGTATAGCTTTGTGCCTTACCGGCCTGTTATTAGTCGTTGTGTTTTTTGGTGTACGTGTTGTTTTGGTTCACCTTCTTGACCATTTAAATAAAAGAAGATGAGTGCACATTTCCCCGCTGCGTCTTGGTCCACTTTACCCTACGACAACCGTGACAGGATGGGGCTGGAGAAATGTAACCGCTCTCAAATTCGTAGAGAGCTCTATGGATGCGAGGACTGACCATCAATGATATCAAATGTATTAGGGATGTAACGATTCACCGATACACATCGGTCCCCTGTGCAAATGTTTAAGGTATGAGTACATATGAGCCCAAACCGATCTAAATGAAGCGTGCATTTGTCACGTCCTGGCCAGTATAAGGGTTAATTAGGATTGTAGTTTGGTCAGGACGTGGCAGAGGGTATTTGTTTTATGTGGTTCAGGGTGGTGTGTTTGTTTAAAGGGTGTTTGATTTAGTATTTCCGGGTTTTTGGTTGATGGTCTATGTTTATGTATTTCTATGTGTAGTCTGGTGAGTGTGTTTCTATGTTGTGTTAATTGGGGTGGACTTCCAATTGAAGGCAGCTGTTTGGTGTTGCCTTTGATTGGAAGTCCTATATTAGTTGGGTGTGTTTGTTTGTTTAATTGTGGGAGATTGTTCTGTGTGTAAGCCTTATGCTTTGCCAGACTGTTTTGTTGTTAGTGGTTTCGTTTTGTTGTTTTGGAATGTTCGTTTTGATTTAATAAATGTTCAAAAATGAACAACTGCATGCCTGCTGCGTTTTGGTCCTCCTTCACCGACGACAACCGTGACAGCATTGATCAGAAAACCAATTAAAACATTCCAATTAGCAGGTTCACTAATGTTTTTTACTCCTATTGTTTTATTCAGAAAATACTTCTTATCTGTTGTGACTGAATTGATGCATCCTCCCCTTCAGTTCAGTAGCCTATTTAATTTATATGCATGTAACAGCATATGGCTGTAGTGGAGCAGGTTGAGAGCTTCAACTTCCTTGGTGTCTACATCACCAACAAACTATCATGGTCCAAACACACTAAGACAGTTGTGAAGAAGGCACGACAAAACCTATTCCCCCTCAGGAGACTGAAAAGATTTGGCATGGGTCCTCAGATCCTCAAAAGTTTCTGCAGCTGCACCATCGAGAGCATCCTGACTGGTTGCATCACTGCCTGGTATGGCAACTGCTCGGCCTCCAACCGCAAGGCACTACAGAGGATAGTGCGTACGGCCCGGTAAATCACTGGGGCCAAGCTTCCTGCCACCCAGGATCTCTATATCAGGCGGTGTCAGAGGAAGGCCCTAAAAATTGTCAAAGACTCCAGCCACCCTAGCCATAGACTGTTCTCTCTGCTACCGCATGGCAAGCGGTACCGGCGCGCCAAGTCAAGGTCCAAAAGGCTTCTTAACAGCTTCTACCCCAAGACTCCTGAACAGCTAATCAAAGGGCTACCCAGACCCCTTTGTTATGCTGCTGCTACTCTCTGTTCATAATCTATGCGTAGTCACTTTAACTCTACCTCCATGTACATATTACCTCAATTACCCCAACTAACCGGTGCCCCCGCACATTGACTCTGTACCTGTACCCTCATATAAAGCCTCACTTGTTATTTTACTGCTGCTGTTTAATTATTTGTTACTTTTATTTTATATTTTCTGCTTATCTATTTTTTACTTAACTTATTTTTTCATTTTTTTCTTAACTTCTTAAAGCATTGTTGTTTAAGGGGTTGTTGGTTAAAGTATTTCACTGTAAGGTATTTGGCGCAACTAAAATGTATTTGATATTTCCAATATATTTATTTTATATACAGTTGAAGTCGGAAGTTTACATACACTTAGGTTAGAGTTATTAAAACTCGTTTTTCAACCACTCCACAAATTTCTTGTTAACAAACTATAGTTTTGGCAAGTCGGTTAGGACACCAACTTAGTGCATGACTGTCACGTCCTGACCAGCAGAGGGAGTAGTTGTTTAGTATTTGGTCAGGACGTGGCAGAAGTTGTGTGTTGTATGTAGTTTCTAGTTATTCTGTTTCTGTGTTAGTCTTGTGACTCCCGATCAGGAACAGCTGGATATTTTTACATTTACATTTTAGTCATTTAGCAGACGCTCTTATCCAGAGCGACTTACAGTAGTGAATGCATACATTTCATTTCATACATTTTTTTTTTCCTGTGCTGGCCCCCCGTGGGAATCCAACCCACAACCCTGGCGTTGCAAACACCATGCTCTACCAACTGAGCTACAGGGAAGGCTGTATCGTTGTTCCTGATTGGGAGTCATATATTAGGTGTGTGTTTTTCTCTTGGGGTTGTGGGTTGTTTTATTTTACACTGCTAGATTTATGTATAGCCTGTAAAACTGTCACCATTTCATTCGTGTTTATTGTTTTGTCCGTGTACATCATAATTTATTAAAAATGATGTTGAGCACGCAATCCGCTGCGTATTGGTCCACTTTTTCTGACAGTGATTTTGAGATATCTTCAGACGAAGGAGAATATCGTGACAGAACAACACACCGTAAAAGGACCAAGCAGCGGAGGAAATCTGGTGAGGACTGGGGGAAACACGGCTGGTAAGGGAGCCCGAGAGGCAGCCCCAATAATTTTTTGGGGGGGTCACAAGGGTAGTTTGGCTGGGCGTGGATGGAGCCCCAGGCCAGCTCCCCGTACCCTTTTTGGGCAGAGACATACTGGACAGGTCCCGTGCTTTGGGGTGATGGGTGCTGTGGCGAGGCCGGGTATTTTCAGGCCGGTATGCGCAGTACCAGCGCCCCGCATGTGCCAGGGGAAAGTGGGCATCCAGCCAGTAGGGGTGATGCCAGTCCTGCGCTCGAGACCGCCAGTGCGCCTCTACGGTCCAGTGTTTCCCGCTACACGCACTAGCCAAGAGGTGCGTGTCTCCACGTGCCAGCCCCATGCATCAGGCTTTTAGTGCGTCAGCCCAGCCTCGCCAGTCTGGAGCCGCCAGAGCCGCCCGCCAGTCTGTAGCCGCCAGAACCGCCCGCCAGTCTGGAGCCGCCAGAGCCGCCCGCCAGTCTTGAGCCGCCAGAGCCGCCCGCCAGTCTGGAGCCGCCAGAGCCGCCCGCCAGTCTGGAGCCGCCAGAGCCGCCCGCCAGTCTGGAGCCGCCAGAACCGCCCGCCAGTCTGGAGCCGCCAGAGCCGCCCGCCAGTCTTGAGCCGCCAGAGCCGCCCGCCAGTCTGGAGCCGCCAGAGCCGCCCGCCAGTCTGGAGCCGCCAGAGCCGCCCGCCAGTCTGGAGCCGCCAGAACCGCCCGCCAGTCTGGAGCCGCCAGAGCCGCCCGCCAGTCTGGAGCCACCAGGGTCATAAGCCAGGCAAGCGCAGCAAGAGTCGCCCGTCAGCCGGGCGCAGCCAGGGTTGCCTACCAGTCCTCAGACGCGGCCAGGGGCGCCACCTAAGTGGGCGACGCCAAGGGTGGAGCGGGGTCCACATCCCGCACCTGAGCCGCCTCCAATATAGGTGGGTTGGGGAGGGGGGGTGTAGCACAGGTGCCGTCGTTGACGGCAGCCACCCTCCCTTCCCTCCCCTTTTTGTTTAAGTTTTTTTTTTGTAGTAGTATTGGGGGATTTTTTTGTGTGTTTTCTTTTAAGGTGCATTCCGGGGTCTGCACCTTTAGGGGGGGGGTACTGTCACGTCCTGACCAGCAGAGGGAGTAGTTGTTTAGTATTTGGTCAGAAGTTGTGTGTTGTATGTAGTTTCTAGTTGTTCCGTTTCTGTGTTAGTCTTGTGACTCCCGATCAGGAACAGCTGGATATCGTTGTTCTTGATTGGGAGTCATATATTAGGTGTGTGTTTTTCTCTTGGGGTTGTGGGTTGTTTTATTTTACACTACTAGATTTATGTATAGCCTGTAAAACTGTCACCGTTTCATTCGTGTTTATTGTTTTGTCCGTGTACATCATAATTTATTAAAAATGATGTTGAGCACACAATCCGCTGCGTATTTGTCCACTTTTTCTGACAGTGATTTTGAGATATCCTCAGACGAAGGAGAATATCGTGACTATGACACAAGTAATTTTTCCAACAGTTGTTTACAGACAGAATATTTCACTTATAATTCACTGTATCACAATTTAAGTGGTTCAGAAGTTTACATACACTAAGTTGGCTGTGCCTTTAAACAGCTTGGAAAATTCCAGAAAATGGTGTCATGGCTTTAGAAGCTTCTGCTAGGCTAATTGACATAATTTGAGTCAATTGGAGGTGTACCTGTGGATGTATTTCAAGGCCTACCTTCAAACTCAGTACCTTTTTGCTTGACATCATTGAAAAATCAAAAGAAATCAGCCAAGACCTCAGAAAAAAATTGTAGACCTCCACAAGTCTGGTTCATCCTAAACGCCATGGGACCACGCAGCCGCCATACAGCTCAGGAAGGATACGCGTTCTGTCTTCTAGAGATGAGCGTCCTTTGGTGCGAAAAGGGCAAATCAATCCCAGAACAACAGCAAAGGACCTTGTGAAGATGCTGGAGGAAACAGGTACAAAAGTATCTATATCCACAGTAAAACGAGTCCTATATCGACATAACCTGAGAGGCCGCTCAGCAAGGAAGAAGCCACTGCTCCAAAACCGCCCTAAAAAAGCCAGACTACGGTTTGCAACTGCACATGGGGACAAAGATCGTACTTTTTGGAGAAATGTCCTCTGGTCTGATGAAACAAAAATAGAATTGTTTGGCCATAATGACCATCATTATGTTTGGAGGAAAAAGGGGGAGGCTTGCAAGCCGAAGAACACCTTCCCAACCGTGAAGCACGGGAGTGGCAGCATCATTTTGTGGGGGTGCTTTGCTGCAGGAGGGACTGGTGCACTTCACAAAATATATGTCATCATGAGGGAGGAAAATTATGTGGATATATTGAAGCAACATCTCAAGACATCAGTCAGGAAGTTAAAGCTTGGTCGGAAATGGGTCTTCCAAATGGACAATGACCCCAAGCATACTTCCAAAGTTGTGGCAAAAATGGATTAAGGACAACAAAGTCAAGGTATTGGAGTGGCCATCACAAAGCCCTGACCTCAAACCTATAGAAAATTTGGGGTAGAACTGAAAAAGCGTGCGAACAAGGAGGCCTACAATACTGGACTCAGTTACACCAGCACCGTCAGGAGGAATGGGCCAAAATTCACCCAACATATTGTGGGAACTTTGTGGAAGGCTATCTAAAACATTTGACCCAAGTTAAACAATTTAAAGGCAATGCTACCAAATTACTAATTGAGTGCATGTAAACTTCTGACCCACTGGGAATGTGATGAAATAAATAAAAGCTGAAATAAATCATTCTCTCTACTGTTCTGACATTTCACATTCTTAAAATAAAGTTGTGATCCTAACTGACCTACGACAGGGAATTTTTACTAGGATTAAATGTCAGGAATTGTGAAAAACTGAGTTTAAGTGTATTTGGCTAAGGTGTATGTAAACTTCTGACTTCAACTGTATATAATTTGCAAACATTTCTAAAACCCTGTTTTTGCTTTGTCATTATGGGGTATTGTGTGTAGATTGATGAGGGGGAAAAAAATGATTACATCCATTTTAGAATAAGGCTGTAATGTAACAAAATGTGGAAAAAGTCAAGGGGTCTGAAAACTTTCTGAGTGCACTGTATAAGTCACTGATGCCCAAAGTGTGGGAAGCACAGCTGTGTGCGCAAACGAGAAGCCTGTTCTGATAGGCTATTCGTAAATATTGCACCTTCAGCATTCAGATGCTTGTAAAATGGCATTCCCAATGTCAAATCATAGGCTTTAGTTGTTGAGTGACAATGTAATTTGCTGGGTCATTGTTCCCAAATGCGCTGTCTATAATGGTGTTTTACCCAGTAGCGGTGCGTGGGTAAAATAAAAGGGGAAGCCAAGCCCCCGCCCCCAGAAAGCCATATTACAACCTATATGTTGTGATAATTGCGTTGTTTGCTCTATAACCTGTTAATTCATATGCCTTTGTTAGGTCTAAAGGCCGAGACAATAAGATAGTGGTAGAATAAATTGAACCACGCCTTTTCTGTTTCATCACAAAACCAGATAGCTACCTCTCTCAGCTGAAGTCAACAAAGCATATTGCATGTACAGTAACAAACAGTTACATGACCTACAGCATGGTCTAGCAAGTTCATGTTTCCCACATTTTCGGACCACTAAACAACTATTGATTGAGAACCACAGAGAATTAACGCAAGTCGCAAAGAAAACAGGAGCTGCCTCCATTATTCCAGCACCATTTCAACTTCAACATTTCAACATCATCAAATCACCTCTGCTTAGTCTAATAGTGACAACTAAAAGATACCAAAAACAATGTAGTCCAATCAACGTAAGCCAAATATGATGTGACTGTCCATGGAACATGTTGACTCACCCTACTTGTAGAGAAACGCCATCCTCCTCTCTTTCATGTTGATGAAACACTCTGACATACGGTATACGCTTTTAGTTTTTGTTGTCCTAGGCTACCTGGCTAAAATTATTGCTCGCCAGCCTAACTTCCATTCACGGGCAACGTTAGCTAGTTAACATTAGCCTTCTACATCTAGCTCCATATTGAACTTCCATCCTCAGGCCAGGGGCACAACACAACAATGTATTTATGGTTGGATCAAAATCGGCGTTATAATCATTGGCCAGTACGGAGAATTAAGTTAAACCATGAGTCCAAATCCCTGTCTCCATCCATTGCCAATTTAGGAAAGGGACTATTTTAGCTAGCTGGCTAGCTAGTCACCGGAGGACAACAACACAACGAGACGCAACAATTCAAGTTTTTCTGTCAATGACGTATGCCGTCAATGGGATTTGATAGGAGTGACACCAAATCCAAACTGGCTTCCCTGGACACTTTTTTGTTTGGTGCGCCAGGACCATTCACAGTCGAGCTCGCTCAATTTAGCTCGATGCTGGATGGACATTTTTTTGAATACTTTTTTTTTTCTCAAGGGAGAACAGACGCTCGCTGGCTTCCCTTGCCTTCAATGCTACGGACGGCAACAATGTCATACTCGTTTGGACCAGACGGCATCAGATAGATGGCCTACACATAGAGAGACAGAGGGGCGCTGTTTCTTTCGCTCGGTTGCTTTCTCCTGTGAGATACATTCAGCCTCTAACGAATTGAAGGATAATGATGAAACACAGAGAGAGAGAGAGACAAAATATGTTAAAAAAAATGTACATGATTATATATTTTTTGGTATTCATGGCGTACATGAATACACGCCACTGGTTTTACCGGAGTTGTGTAGCCTACCGGAATGGGACGCAACTCACATCTAACTGCTGAATCATTTCACATTCATTGGTCGCAGCGGGAGAAGCTCTCCGTATAATTCCAAACAGTCTAAAGCATTAGCTTTCGAGACTGGGGTAAAATCCAAAGCTGCATTATATTAATTGGCTAAATGCCATGCTAATTTCTAAATACCCTGCTCAAAAAAATAAAGGGAACACTTAAACAACACAATGTAACTCCAAGTCAATCACACTTCTGTGAAATCAAACTGTCCACTTAGGAAGCAACACTGATTGACAATACATTTCACATGCTGTTGTGCAAATGGAATAGACAACAGGTGGAAATGATAGGCAATTAGCAAAACACCCCCAATAAAGGAGTGGTTCTGCAGGTGGTGACAACAGACCACTTCTCAGTTTCTATGCTTCCTGGCTGATGTTTTGGTCACTTTTGAATGCTGGCGGTGCTTTCACTCTAGCGGTAGCATGAGACGGAGTCTACAACCCACACAAGTGGCTCAGGTAGTGCAGCTCATCCAGGATGGCACATCAATGCGAGCTGTGAAAAGAAGGTTTGCTGTGTCTGTCAGCGTAGTGTCCAGAGCATGGAGGCGTGACCAGAAGACAGGCCAGTACATCAGGAGACGTGGAGGAGGCCATAGGAGGGCAACAAACCCAGCAGCAGGACCGCTACCTCTGCCTTTGTGCAAGGAGGAGCAGGAGGAGCACTGCCAGAGCCCTGCACAATGACCTCCAGCAGGCCACAAATGTGCATGTGTCTGCTTAAACGGTCAGAAACAGACTCCATGAGGGTGGTATGAGGGCCCGACATCCACAGGTGGGGGTTGTGCTTACAGCCCAACACCGTGCAGGACGTTTGGCATTTGCCAGAGAACACCAAGATTGGCAAATTCGCCACTGGCGCCCTGTGCTCTTCACAGATGAAAGCAGGTTCACACTGAGCACGTGACAGACATGACAGAGTCTGGAGACGCCGTGGAGAACGTTCTGCTGCCTGCAACATCCTCCAGCATGACCGGTTTGGCGGTGGGTCAGTCATGGTGTGGGGTGGCATTTCTTTGGGGGGCCGCACAGCCCTCCATGTGCTCGCCAGAGGTAGCCTGACTGCCATTAGGTACCGAGATGAGATCCTCAGACCCCTTGTGAGACCATATACTGGTGCGGTAGGCCCTGGGTTCCTCCTAATGCAAGACAATGCTAGACCTCATGTGGCTGGAGTGTGTCAGCAGTTCCTGCAAGAGGAAGGCATTGATGCTATGGACTGGCCCGCCCGTTCCCCAGACCTGAATCCAATTGAGCACATCTGGGACATCATGTCTCGTTCCATCCACCAACGCCACGTTGCACCACAGACTGTCCAGGAGTTGGCGGATGCTTTAGTCCAGGTCTCGGAGGAGATCCCTCAGGAGACCATCCGCCACCTCATCAGGAGCATTCCCAGGCGTTGTAGGGAGGTCTTATAGGCACGTGGAGGCCACACACACTACTGAGCCTCATTTTGACTTGTTTTAAGGACATTACAAAGTTGGATCAGCCTGTAGTGTGGTTTTCCACTTTAATTTTGAGTGTGACTCCAAATCCAGACCTCCATGAGTTGATAAATTGGATTTCCATTGATTATTTTTGTGTGATTTTGTTGTCAGCACATTCAACTATGTAAAGAAAAAAGTATTTAATAAGATTATTTATTTCATTCAGATCTAGGATGTGTTATTTTAGTGTTCCCTTTATTTTTTTGAGCAGTGTATAATTATGGACATAGTACTAGTTCAAAACATTTTCAATGTGCAAAAATGACAAGTTCATCAGTGGGTGATTTCCGATAAAAAGTGAAGGGACAAATAACATACATTCTCCGCATCCCTAATCTGGTAAGAGGGGTGGTAGATGCTCAGTCTGCCCAATGGCTCAGCTCAGGTGCCTACACAGACCATTGACACACACGTACACACACGCACACATATGCACGCACACTAACAGAGGGCCACTCAGTTTAGAGAAGTAATTTCAGACAGGTCCGGCTCAGAGGCCCAGCTCCTGATCTCCCTTCAGCAGCAGATATTCATTTCAAATGGAAAATGAATGTGTTCGTTCGACAACAACAAAAAAAGTGAATCAAACCGAATCGCATCAATTCGTTGCTCTAATCAAACCCCGAATCACACCGAATCACTTCAAACTAAAACGTATCGTTCCTGTATCGGAGCCCATGCATTCTAGATGCGTAACAAATCGTTCATGAAAGGAGAGATGTACTTCCCTAAAATGTTTTGAGGCTATATAGTGTTTGCTTACATTTACGTTGTTTACAAACAATGTGGAGTAAAACAAGTTTACGGTTGGGGTTCTGATGGGGTACGACAGTTGAACTCCGCTCATGAGGCATTTATAAGTTATATTCTGCAAGAATATATTGGTAAATATTATTAATTTATACATCCGGAAATGGATGTAGCAACTAAGGATTCTAGCTTCAAGATGGAGGGTCCATAAGTATCTAAAAGGACAAGCACCCTGTTTTGTCAAATGATCTAGGATTAAATAAAGAAAGTCCATGTTTTGATTGTAATATACTGAATGGATGGTGTAAATGATTAGGTTCATCGTTAGGAATGGTTAGCGGAAACATTAGAAGCACAGCGGGAGAGCTTCTACAATATGTGTAATGATCCCAGGAGGAGGTGGACTTAGTACCACTGAACAGATCAACACAGGTATATAAACACAGCCCATTACATTTCCCACAGTCCTGGTTGGTTGGTAATGGATGTTTAGGAGAGGTGTAATGATACACACACCCTATCATTAAGGGTGTGTGTGTGTGTGTGTGTGTGTGTGTGTGTGTGTGTGTGTGTGTGTAGATTCACAAGACCAAACAGAGACGTAAGAGCACCTAAGTGTTGTTTAGACGTAAACACCGATGCCTAATGCTAAACTCTGGCCAGACGCAAAGAGGAAGACATTGGCAGACGGAAGTGCTACCCAAACCTTCAACTAGGGGACCACCTGACAGTCTGTACACTGATCCAGCTAATCAAGGGCTTTGTGATGAGGTCATCAGTGCGTTTGTGCGGGGCTAGAACCAAAAGTGTGCGCTGTCTGGTGGACCTCTGCGACAGGGTTGAGGAGCAATGACACAGACCAGTCAAAACGGATCACCGTGACACATCACTCACGCCTCTATGCTGTCTGTCACTTCGTTGTCATCTTGTCATTTCTTGTTACATCACCGTGGTGTGATTGGGTGTGTGTGGGGTGCGGGCTATTTGGGTGACTTTCAAAGCTCTTTGTTTCCAGTTTCTCTGAACAGTAACCACGAGAACATCTCGAAGAGAGAAGAGTGGAGAAGACGGGAGGGGAGGAGAGGAGGGGAGGGGAGGAGGGGAAGAGAGATTGTGTGGCATTAAAGATCATATCTGATTGTAAACCAGCCCTGCTACACAACCAACCTATCTACAGTATTACTGATTAGGAGCTCACTGTAACTGGTTCTCTCACACACACACACACAGAGTGAGTGCTAAACGGCCCTCTTGGACTGCGTGTCTGAGTGTGAGAAGAACCAACAATGTGATGAGTGTGTCAATGACATGACTGGCCAATCACTTCAATGCCCTTCCTCTCTTTCAATCTCTCTTTCTCAAGCTCTCGGTCTCTGTCACACGCAAGCTAACCTCCTCTCTCCCTCCCCAGTATGTCGTTGCTGAACCACGACTGCAGGCCCAGCTGTGTGATGCTGTTTGAGGGGGAAACGCTCCACCTCCGAGCCGTCAGAGACATGCAACCTGCTGAGGAGGTACGGTGATTTTGGTCGACTTGAGGCAGGATGCAAATAAAAACAGTGACCTCCCTCTGTCCCTTTCTCTCATTCGCTCTCTCTCTCTCTCTCTCTCTCTCTCTCTCTCTCTCTCTCTCTCTCTCTCTCTCTCTCTCTCTCTCTAGTTGACTATTAGTTACATCGGTACGTTGGCTCCTACCAGAGACAGACGGACTCAGCTAGAGGAGCAGTACCATTTCACCTGCCAGTGTCAACGATGCACCACTGCAGACATGGTAAGACCAGAGCCACACACACAATCGCACTCACTGTTCACTGTGTCAGCGTGGTCTCGGTGTGTGACCACTGAAGCCCGTCGTGCGCCTGTGTACCTCCTCCTCTCACTCTGTCGTCCCTTCTTATTTCCCCGCTCTCCTCGCCCTCTCTTTCATGCTCTGCCTCTTCTCGCCCTCTCTCCCTCCGCCTGTCTCTACGTTCCCCGTCCTTATCAGGGGAAGAGGAAAAATAATACATCCACCACTTTCTACTTCAATACCAATCTCCATCCGTCTTATTCTCCCTCTCTCGCTCTCTCCTTATCTTTCAATCTGTCAGTCGTCCACCATCCCTCTCCACCCCCCCCTTTCCCTCCACCTTCTCCCCCTCTGCCTTCCACCTGTCAGCTCTGAGGCATGCTGTGGACTTGAACCAGCTTCTTATGACACAGAGTCAGTGCTCTCTAGACGTTTTGATTGGCTGCTTTCAATTTTCACTCTCCTATTAATGAACATGTGATTAACCTGACATTTATTCAGCTCTCTCTCTCTCATACGTATACTCATGCGCACACACACACACACACACACAGCTCTCTCATAAACAGATAATGATCTAGTATCAACAGTATGCCAGTTGTAATTTCACGGCCTGTTCAGCTTTCTGCTCTGTAATTAACACATTCACTTTATCAGCATAATAAAGTGTTTGTGTGAATGTGAGGATAAAGACATTTCTTTTCAGAAGACAAATAGCATTCTCACTCCAAGGAGCAGCAAGACATAGAGAAGTAGTCATTTCTTCCTCTCTGACCTATGTAAATTGGAAACCACACATCCTGAGGCTGCATTTATTGTAGCTGGGGATTTTAGCAAGGCTAATGTGAAACAAGGCTCCCTAAAATTTATCAGCATATCGAATGCGTGACCTGGGCTGGCAAAATTCTGGATCAAATCAAATGTATTTATATAGCCCTCTTACATCAGCTGATATCTCAAAGTGCTGTACAGAAACCCAGCCTAAAACCCCAAACAGCAAGCAATGCAGGTGTAGAAGCACGGTGGCTAGGAAAAACTCCCTAGAAAGGCCAGAACCTAGGAAGAAACCTAGAGAGGAACCAGGCTATGAGGGGTGGCCAGTCCTCTTCTGGCTGTGCCGGGTGGAGATTATAACAGAACATGGCCAAGATGTTCAAATGTTCATAAATGACCAGCATGGTCAAATAATAATAATCACAGTTGTCGAGTCAGCACCTCAAGAGTAAATGTCAGTTGGCTTTTCATAGCCGATCATTGAGAGTATCTCTACCACTCCTGCTGTCTCTAGAGAGTTGAAAACAGCTGTTGAAAACAGTTCCAGGTCTGGAACAGGTAGCACGTCCGGTGAACAGGTCAGGGTTCCATAGCCGCAGGCAGAACAGTTGAAACTGGAGCAGCAGCACGGCCAGGTGGACTGGGGACAGCAAGGAGTCATCATGTCAGGTAGTCCTGAGGCATGGTCCTAGGGCTCAGGTCCTCCGAGTGAGAGAAAGAAAGAAAGAAAGAGAGAATTAGAGAGAGCATACTTAAATTCACACAGAACACCGGATAAGACAGGAGAAATACTCCAGATATAACAGACTGACCCTAGTCCCCCGACACATAAACTACTGCAGCATAAATACTGGAAGCTGAGACAGGGAAGGGTCAGGAGACATTACGTTACCCCCGGACAGGGCCAAACAGGAAGGATATAACCCCACCCACTTTGCCAAAGCACAGCCCCCACACCACTAGAGGGATATCTTCAACCACCAACTTACCATCCTGAGACAAGGTCGAGTATAGCCCACAAAGATCTCCGCCACGGCACAACCCAAGGGGGGGCGCCAACCCAGACAGGAAGACCACGTCAGTGACTTAACACACTCAAGTGACGCACCCCTCCTAGGGACGGCATGGAAGAACACCAATAAGCCAGTGACTCAGCCCCTGTAATAGGGTTAGAGGCAGAGAATCCCAGTGGAGAGAGGGGAACCGGCCAGGCAGAGACAGCAAGGGCGGTTCGTTGCTACAGATCCTTTCCGTTCACCTTCACACTCCTGGGCCAGACTACACTCAATCATAGGACCGACTGAAGAGATGAGTCTTCAGTAAAGACTTAAAGGTTGAGACCGAGTCTGCATCTCTCACATGGGTAGGCAGACCATTCCATAAAAATTGAGCTCTATAGGAGAAAGCCCTGCCTCCAGCTGTTTGCTTAGAAATTCTAGGGACAATTAGGAGGCCTGCGTCTTGTGACCGTAGCGTACGTGTAGGTATGTACGGTTGGATCATTGTTACTCTAACTTCCGCGACGCATTCAAAGCCCTCCCTCGCCCTCCTTTCGGCAAATCTGACCACGACTCCATTTTGTTGCTCCCAGCCTATAGGCAGAAAATAAAACAGGAAACGCCCGTGCTCAGGTCTGTTCAACGCTGGTCTGACCAATCTGATACCATGCTTCAAGATTGCTTCGATCACATGGACTGGGATATGTTCAGGATAGCGTCGAACAACAACATTGATGTATACGCTGATTCGGTGAGCGAGTTTACTAGCAAGTACATCGGTGATGTTGTACCCACGGCGACTATTAAAACCTTCCCCAACCAGAAACCGTGGATGGATGGCAGCATTCGCACAAAACTGAAAGCGCGAACCACTGCTTTTAATCAGGGCAAGGCGACCGGGAACATGACCGAATACAAACAGTGTAGCTATTCCCTCCGCAAGGCAATCAAACAAGCTAAGCGTCAGTATAGAGACAAAGTAGAGTCGCAGTTCAATGGCTCAGACACAAGAGGTATGTGGCAGGGTCTACAGTCAATCACGGACTACAAAAAGAAAACCAGCCCCGTCGCAGACCCCAATGTCTTGCTCCCAGACAAACTAAACAACTTCTTTGCTCGCTTTGAGGACAATACAGTGCCACCGACACAGCCCACTACCAAAACCTGCGGGCTCTCCTTCACCGCAGCCAACGTGAGTAAAACATTTAAACCCTCGCAAGGCTGCCGGCCCAGACGGCATCCCTAGCCGCATCCTCAGAGCATGCGCAGACTAGCTGGCTGGTGTGTTTACAGACATATTCAATCAATCTCTATCCCAGTCTGCTGTTCCCACATGCTTCAAGAGGGCCACCATTGTTCCTGTTCCCAAGAAAGCTAAGGTAACTGAGCTAAACGACTATCGCCCCTTGGCACTCACTTCCGTCATCATGAAGTGCTTTGAGAGATTAGTCAAGGATCATATCACCTCCACCCTACCTGACACCCTAGACCCACTCCAATTTGCTTACCGCCCCAATAGGTCTACAGACGATGCAATCACACTGCACACTGCCCTATCCCATCTGGACAAGAGGAATACCTATGTTAGAATGCTGTTCATTGACTACAGCTCAGCATTTAACACCATAGTACCCTCCAAACTCGTCATTAAGCTCGAGGCTCTGGGTCTCGACCCCGCCCTTTAGCAACTGGGTCCTGGACTTTCTAACAGGACGCCCCAAGGTGGTGGGGGTAGGAAACAACATCTCCACCCCACTGATCCTCAACACTGGGGCCCCACAAGGGTGTGTTCTCAGCCCTCTCCTGTACTCCCTGTTCACCCATGACTGCGTGGCCATGCACGCCTCCAACTCAATCATCAAGTTTGCAGACGACACTACAGTGTTAGGCTTGATTACCAACAACGACGAGACAGCCTACAGGGAGGAGGTGAGGGCCCTCGGAGTGTGGTGTCAGGAAAATAACTTCACACTGAACGGCAACAAAACAAAGGAGATGATCGTGGACTTCAGGAAACAGCAGAGGGAGCACCCCCCTATCCATATCGATGGGACAGTAGTGGAGAAGGTGGAAAGTTTTAAGTTCCTCGGCGTACACATCACGGACAAACTGAAATGGTCCACCCACACAGACAGCGTGGTGAAGAAGGCGCAACAGTGCCTCTTCAACCTCAGGAGGCTGAAGGAATTTGGCTTGTCACCAAAATCACTCACAAACTTTTACAGATGCACAATCGAGAGCATCCTGTTGGGCTGTATCACCGCCTGGTACGGCAACTGCTCCGCCAACAACCGTAAGGCTCTCCAGAGGGTAGTGAGGTCTGCACAACGCATCACCGGGGGCAAACTACCTGCCCTCCAGGACACCTAAACCACCCGATGTCACAGGAAGGCCAAAAAGATCATTAAGGACAACAACCACCCGAGCCACTGCCTGTTCACCCTGCTATCATCCAGAAGGCGAGGTCAGTACAGGTGGATCAAAGCTGGAGAGAGACTGAAAAACAGCTTCTATCTCAAGGCCATCAGACTGTTCTTCAGTCATCACTAACATTGAGTGGCTGCTGCCAACATACTGACTCAAATCTCTAGCCACTTTAATAATTATAAATATGTATAATTATGTACACTAGTCACTTTAAACAATGCCACTTTATATAATGTTCTCATACCCTACATTACTCATCTCTTATGTATATACTGTACTCTATACCATCTACTGCATCTTGCCTATGCCGTTCAGCCATCGCTCATCCATATATTTATATGTACATATTCTTATTCATTCCTTTACACTTGTGTGTGTAAAAGGTAGTTGTTGTGAAATTGTTATATTACTTGTTAGATATTACTGCATGGTCGGAACTAGAAGCACAAGCATTTCGCTACACTCGCATTAACATCTGCTAACCATGTGTATGTGACCAATAAAATTGGATTTGATTTGATCTCTCTCTCTCACACACACACACACACACACACACACACACACACACACACACACACACACACACACACACACACATACGCTCCCACCACCCATGAAAGGCTGTAATTAAGAAGTATAATTTCATGCTCCAAGGCCATCTCCAGGCCACGGAGACTAGGCTGGGATGTGCAATGGAGTCGAGGTATTAAAACGATGGAAGTGAGGAGATGGAGAGAGTGAAAGAGGACAGGAAGAAGGCAGGGGGAAGAAAGAGGGTGTAGATTGAACAGTGTTTTCTATAATGATCCCTGTTGAATCATACACAGGACCACCCAGCTCATCATCTATCTCAGTGTAGTGATTGAAGTGTAGCAGCTGGAGCAGGGCTTGAACCAGCAACGCCAGACAGTGCATTACAGCCAGTCCTCTTGGTAGAAGCTGGTGTGAGGGATCAGAAGAACACGCATCTCCAGGGTATTCATTGATGGATAGTGATTTGATTTGCCCAAGTTGTTTCTCTCGCTCATCCCTTCTCTACCCCCCCCCCCCCTCCCCTTCTCTCCAGATCTCTCTCTCTTGTTCTCTCTATCTCTCACCCTCTCTCTATTTTCTATCAGAAAAAGCTTTTCAATCTACTGGAAAGTTGGCTTTTGAGATTGACTCGTATTGTCTTCCTCAGTCTTTGTAGTGTGTGTGTGTGTGCACGTGAGTGTGTGTGTGTAGTGATGTGATGCCTAAGGCTTGCAGGCAGATCTCTTTGTGAGCTATTGTTCACCTGCACAGAGAAACACTAACAGTAGCCAGCAGTGCTGTCACACAGAGATTTATTGTAGGAGGCACAAAAAAACCAACGCCTCACTATAATACGTCTACACACACACACACACCTTAAAAGCCTTGATTTGCATAATGTTTGGCTTCAGAAGCTGCCACTTGGCAGACACTGCAATTAACAACATTCAAGACACAAGGCATGATGGGATTTCTTCTGAGTCAACATCAATGTAATCTGTCCCCAAAGCCTGTCACACACATACATACATACACACACACACTGACCAAAGCAGTAGAGAAGCATACGTGTTGTCTCTGATCACATTCTCATGTCGCCAATCCCACTGACAGGCTGCAAACCACACACGCACGCCCGCGCACACGCACGCACGCACACACACACACACACACACACACACACACACAGAGAGACAAGCACAGATACAAGCACAGCAGGACACACACTGCAGACATCATTATCAGCAACTTCCATTGTTCTTCCCTGAGAGAATGACAATCACCGGCATCCTCTTTCTCTGCCTTTCTCTACCTCTCTTTCACAACCTCTCCCCTACTCTTGTCCTGTCTCCCTCACTTTCTCTACCTCTCTTTCACAACCTCTCCCCTACTCTCGTCCTGTCTCCCTCACTTTCTCTACCTCTCTTTCACAACCTCTCCCCTACTCTCGTCCTGTCTCCCTCACTTTCTCTACCTCTCTTTCACAACCTCTCCCCTACTCTCGTCCTGTCTCCCTCACTTTCTCTACCTCTCTTTCACGGCCTCTCCCCTACTCTCGTCCTGTCTCCCTCACTTTCTCTACCTCTCTTTCACAACCTCTCCCCTACTCTCGTCCTGTCTCCCTCACTTTCTCTACCTCTCTTTCACAACCTCTCCCCTACTCTCGTCCTGTCTCCCTCACTTTCTCTCCCTCTTTCACAACCTCTCCCCTACTCTCGTTCTGTCTCCCTCACTTTCTCTCCCTCTCTTTCACAACCTCTCCCCTACTCTCGTCCTGTCTCCCTCACTTTCTCTCCCTCTCTTTCACAACCTCTCCCCTACTCTCGTCCTGTCTCCCTCACTTTCTCTCGCCTCTCTCCATCCCTGGTTCCTTCTCCCTACTTGTCTCTCCTCCCTATCTCTCTTTCTTTCTTTCTCTCCCTCCCTCTCTCTTTCCATGGTCAATAGCTCATTAGGTGTGGCTAGGGCTGTGGCGGTCATGACATTTTGTCAGCCGGTTATTGTCATGCAAAAGACCGCCGGTCTCACGGTAATTGACAATTCATGAACATAAACACGTTTAGCATCTCCAGGCCTCCGAGCATACAAACCACTGATGCGTGCCTTTGGAACATCTACATTTTTTAAAAAGTCTAATGAATCAATTTAATATACACCATCACAATAAATCCGTTACTTATTTTAGTGAGGTCTAAAGAAACATTACGATATTAAGAAAATGGATTTCAGAAGAACAGAACAGGAGTTGTCCTACTGTATGTTATCTGGCTATTCTCCATTGTTCATTTAGCTGACAAGATACGCTTATAAGTCCCATATGTTTGCAGTCCCATATGAAATGGCTATAATGAGTGTAAAAGTGATCAGGCTTTGAAACAACATCTACAGCAACCATATTTTCCACTGTTTCAACCTGCTGTTAAACTAATAAGTGTTTGATGTGATTTTTTTGTATTTGCATTAATGTCAGACTGGTTAGAGGGACAATAGAGCCCAGAGTACCAGGCCATTAGGACCTGATGGTAGTTAGCAAGTTGGGTACCACCAACACATGTCCAGAGTACTTAAAAGGAGATTTCCTGGGACACTACGGTCACAAGGAATTATACAGCGGTCATGACTGCCGTCGTGGCAGTAATATGGTCACCGCGACAGCCCTAGGTTTAACGCCGGTCTCTATGATATATATCACGTTGGGGTTAAGGTTCACTAAACACTGGTAATTGTAACGGACTCAAACTAGTCAGAGGATCATGCACATATGAGTTGTTGTTGTTTCTGTCTGTCAAACTAGACAAAGGAACACGATCATTCTGGCAGCTCCCTCTCTTTCTGCATTCGTCTATGACACTTTCAGAAGACACACACAGCACTGGGTGATGAATATTGCAAAGCTGACACGCATCGATGTCAGTTCAAAAACAGGGAAGCAGGCCTGGGGATTTTAGCTGTCGCCTCTTATCTTCTTTGTGTGCGCGTGTGTGTGTGTGTGTGTGTGCGTGCGTGCGTGCGTGCGTTTTTTGTTCAGCGTAAGCTAGCAGGTATTCAGCACTACCTTCTCTCTCTTGTGTGTTTGCAGCCAGGCTCTAGTTTGGTAACATTTTTACAATACATCATTACTTCAGTAAAATGAGTCCCACGCAAGGGGTGTTGCGTTGACCATATTACCACGACACTGGCAGTCATGAGTCAGGACCGCAGTAAAATTCTACGTGACCATCGAGTCAAGGTGATCTTGTCTCATGCACTCCGGACATGCGTTAGTAGTACCCAACTCGCTAACGGTTACCAGGTCTCAGGGCTCTATTGTCCCTCTATGAATGCAAATGAAATCATCAAAACGGTCTGCGCCTTTTAAAACTCACCTCACTATGACGGAGCAATTGGAAGAAAGAAGAAACAGTTTGAAAACTGAGTGGGAAAACGTGTCATTGTGTATGCTGTTTCAAAGCCTAACACAACGAAATGGGCAGCGCTTTCTAAGGTGATGAATAATTCAAAACAGCCATATGCATATTAGGGCTTATGCATAAACATAGGCCTATATATGAACCCAAAACCCAAAGAAAACCTGAATTAAATTAATGATTGTGCTGTTATACAATGCGTAGCCTACCGCATATTACACACAGCTGAAAGACATAAAAATAAATATACAGATTTAATGTCTTTGGTACATAATTGCTCTAGCCTAAATGAAACAAATTCAGATTTAGCCTACAAGTATAGTGAATTTGTATTTGGTTGTCATAATTCATAGGCCGACATATTTACCTTTTATCTACAGAACATCTCACCCCTGTGCGTTTCCGTCTCCTCCCCTCTCCTACATTCCTTTTTTCGAGCGCACAGAGAGAGAGGGGCTGTCAACAGTTTAATGAAATATGTTTCATTGTGATGTTCCCGAACAGATTTCACTTGTTTTCCCAATATTACGCACTGGGTAGCTGCAGGAACAGGGTTGGAGAGCCCATTGCATATATACTTTGGGCGTAATATCACTTGTCGCACAGCGAGAGGTTGCATGCTCCTCAAACAGTGGTCGACGCATGGAGTGAAATAACCTGAGTAGCCTACATATGTGGGAAATGAACAAGCGGGAAAGTGGCCTCCGTTCACTATAGGAGTGCATACAGATAACATGTATTTTTTTCCTGCCCATTTGATAATGGACCTATCTAAATCTAAACCAATGTTACATATTAGTAAAGAAAATTGAATTTGCCTATAGTCTGTTGGGTGAAAATATGATCACTTGGTGAGAGAACAGGGTGTGCAACCTGACCCAAGGAACCTCGTTCCAGCTTTTTTTTGTGCCTTTGTCAAATTATCAATATCCTATAGTGGCATCATGCAGCCCATACATGTTTTGAATTCTAAGGCGTTCTAAGGTTTGTATTATTCACAACTGAAGTTGCCAAATGACTTTAAATCTAGCGTATCGGACCTGTTTCAAATGGTCACTTTTACACTCCACACAGCCATACAGTAGGCCAACTCATATTCTGTTCATCTGAAATACATTTTTTTCATATCATAATATTTCTTTAGACCTGCCTAAAATAAATCCTGGATTTATTGTGATGGTGTATATTAAATTGATTTATGAAAGTATATGTTATTAAGGCTTCCATCAGCGGCTTGTATGCGAGGAGACCTGGAGATGCTGAACGTGATTCATTAAACATTTCATGACCGTCACAGCCCAGTTCCCAAATACCAAAACCTTCTCAATATTTGGTCCAACTGACACTGTAGTGTTAGTCTCCATAACGTAGGGAGTCACCCCCACACCATGGAAAGAGCTCTGAAACCCAGATGATCATTTAATATGAAGCAGCTATACAGTGCCCGGTTCTGACTGTGGCTGTCAGTGTCTGTTATTGTCCTCTTTACACTAGCAGGCCTAGAGCAGCTTTACACACACCCACACACACACACACACACACACACACACAAATTGCTTGGGTTCGCCGTGACCACAGATAGTCAGTATTGTGTACTGGGCTTTGACACCTGCTGACAGCCTCGGGTTTGAGAAAGAAGTAGAGAGTGGGAAGGATAGAGGGAGAGAGAGACAAGAAGATGGAGAGAAATAGGCTAAGATGCGTTCTGCCTGCAGTGTATGGTGGTGATGACAAGCTACCGTGAGCTCTCAGCCAAACATGAGCTCCAAGTTAACATACAGCCAGTGTTTTCCATTAGTCCACAATTGTTTGCAGAATTGTTTTGCATTTTCCATTTTCAGTTGTCCTTCAAGACCCATTTCAGCACATAAAACATTATTTTTTTACTAAGTCTGTCAACCTTGAGTGCCACAGGGGACTGCTATCTGGACATTCTTAAATAGTAGTAATTAGTTTATAGTAATAGATTATATATAGTCGAAAGTTCTGAAGAAGCACTCTGAGTACCACAATGATAGTGTTTTGATCATGTTTATGTTTATATGACATTTATAAGCAGCTAGCCTTTCTTCAACATCTCCAATTTAAGCCTACTAGAAAGCGTGTGCCCTCAGGCCTGGAGGGAAGCAAAAGTTATTCCGCTACCCAAGAATAGTAAAGCCCCATTTACTGGCTCAAATAGCAAACCAATCAAACTGTTACCAACCATTAGTTAACTTCTGGAAAAATTGTGTTTGACCAGATACAATGCTATTTTACAGTAAACAAATGATCAACAGACTTTCAGCATGCTTATAGGGAAGGACATTCAGCAAGCACAGCACTTACACAAATGACAAATTATTGGCTGAGAGAAATTGATGATAGAATGGGTGTTTTGTTAGACTTCAGTGCGGCTTTTGACATTTTAGATCATAGTCTGCTGCTGGAAAAACATATGTGTTATGGCTTTATACCCCCTGCTATATTGTAGATAAAGAGTAAAGATAACAGAACACAGAGGGCGTTCTTTAATGGAAGCCTTTCCAACAAAGTCCAGGTAGAATCTGGAATTCCCCAGGGTAGCTGTTTAGGCCCCTTACTTTTTTCAATCTTTACTAACGACATGCCATTGGTTTTGATTAAAGCCAGTGTGTCTATGTATGCGGATGACTCAACACTATACACGTCAGCTACTACAGCAACTGACATGACTGCAACACTTAACAAAGGGCTGCAGGTAGTTTCGGTATGGTGGCAAGGAATAAGTTAGTCCTAAATATTTCTAAAACTAAAAGCATTGCATTTGGGACAAATCATTCACTAAACCCTAAACCTCAACTACATCTCGTAATGAATAATGTGGATATTGAGCAAGTTGAGGTGAATAAACTGCTTGGAGTTTCCATGGATTGTAAACTGTCATGGTCAAACATGTTGATACAACAGTAGCTAAGATGGGAAGAAGTATGTCCATAATAAAGCGCTACTCTGCCATCTAAACAACACTATCAACAAGGCATGTCCTACAGGCCCTAGTTTTGTCGCACCTGGACTACTGTTCAGTAGTGTGGTCAGGTGCCACAAAGAGGAACTTAGGAAAATTGCAGTTGGTTCAGAACAGGGCAGCATGGGTGGCCCTTAAATGTACACGGAGAGCTAACATTAATGATATGCATGTCAATCTCTCATGGCTCAAAGTGGAAGAGAGATTGTCATCACTACTTATTTTTGTAAGAAGTGTTGACAAGCTGAATGTAACAGTACTATATAGAGCCATGACTACATGGAACTATATTCCACATCAGGTAACTGATGCAAGCAGTAGAATCAGATTGAAAAAAACAGGTAAAAATACACCTTATGGAACAGCGGGGACTGTGAAGAGACACAAAAGTACAGACACGCGTACATTGTAATATTGTTGTACGGTGGTATTATACATGTTGTATTGTAGATATGTAGTGGTGTAATAATGTTTTATGATGTACTGTTTTATATTTTGTTTTATATGTAATGTAAGTGTTTTCATGTGTTTGGACCCCAGGAAGACTAGCTGCTGCCATGGGGATCCCTAATAAATACAAATGTGAACACTAACTGTCCCATGATGCTAACAGCATGTATTATAACTATATGGTCCCTGACCCTCTCTCCGTGGCCAGGACCCCATGATGCTGTGTGGGGAGGAGAAGGCCTGGGCCCCCCTGAGAGAAGCCATCCCCAGGTTGGAGAACTGGCAGACACAGGCTTGTATCCTTTACACAAGAATCACTCGCGGCCAATATGTCACAATGTTAAAATGTGTGATTAAACAAATATGCGCTCGCACACACACACACACAGACGCGAACACACACACACCACATCTCACCCGTCCATTTTATGCTCTCTGTTTTAGTCCAGTCATAATTATCTCTGTTACTCTAGTGCTCCCTCTCCCCCTCCTCCCGCTCTTTCTTTCTCCCTCTCCTCCCGCTCTCTCTTTCTTTCTCCCTCTCCTCCCGCTCTCTCTTTCCCCCTCTCCTTCCGCTGTCTCTTTCTCCCTCTCCTCCTGCTCTCTTTCTTCCCCCTCTCCTCCCGCTCTCTCTTTCTTCCCCCTTTCCTCCCGCTCTCTCTTTCTCCCTCTTCTCCTGCTCTCTCTTTCCCCCTCTCCTTCCGCTGTCTCTTTCTCCCTCTCCTCCCGCTCTCTCTTTCCCCCTCTCCTTCCGCTGTCTCTTTCTCCCTCTCCTCCCGCTCTCTCTTTCTTCCCCCTCTCCTCCCGCTCTCTCTTTCTTCCCCCTTTCCTCCCGCTCTCTCTTTCTCCCTCTTCTCCTGCTCTCTCTTTCCCCCTCTCCTTCCGCTGTCTCTTTCTCCCTCTCCTCCTGCTCTCTTTCTTCCCCCTCTCCTCCCGCTCTCTCTTTCTTCCCCCTCTCCTCCCGCTCTCTCTTTCTTCCCCCTCTCCTCCCGCTCTCTCTTTCTCCCTCTCCTTCCGCTGTCTCTTTCTCCCTCTCCTCCTGCTCTCTTTCTTCCCCCTCTCCTCCCGCTCTCTCTTTCTTCCCCCTCTCCTCCCGCTCTCTCTTTCTTCCACCTCTCCTCCCGCTCTCTCTTTCTCCCTCTCCTTCCGCTGTCTCTTTCTCCCTCTCCTCCTGCTCTCTTTCTTCCCCCTCTCCTCCCGCTCTCTCTTTCTTCCCCCTTTCCTCCCACTCTCTCTTTCTCCCTCTTCTCCTGCTCTCTCTTTCTCCCTCTCCCTCTCCTCCCTCTCTTTCTCCCTCTCTTCCCGCTCTCTCTTTCCCCCTCTCCCTCTCCTCCCTCTCTTTCTTTCTCCCTCTCCTCCCGCTCTCTCTTTCTCCCTCTCCTTCCTCTCTTTCTGGTGTGCCCTTAACTCTGTCTCCAGACTGGAGTGAGCTCTTATATGAGTGTGGTTCTCTGCTGGATCCATTGGATGGCGATGTCCCTGCAGTCCCTGATTGTAATGTGTACCGTCTCCGGGTGATTGACTTAGCCCTGGACGCCTGCATCAACCTGGCCGAATGGGACAAAGCACTGGCCTATGGCACCATCACCCTGGAGCCTTACAGGTGGGTGTGTGAGTCTGAGTGTGTGTGATCTGAATGTCAGAAATGACATGTTCTGTAAAGTGAGTAAAAGTGGTAAGTCTGTGTGTTGTAGCCAATGTCATCGAGTGACCCATGATACACTCTGCTCCGTATTGCATGGTTACACTGTTTTAGTCTCCGGCAGACATTAAACACACAGAGAAATTCATACAATGAAAGCATATCCAAACGCACTTCAGCCCAGTTTGAACAAAAAGGGGAATCAATCAATCGACTGACGCACTTGATAATCCAAAAAAAAGATGTCCTTAGCCCAGGACACTTCCACATGTGACTATCCCAAAAGGGAGCGCTCTGTGTCTGCATTGATCTTTGTGTTTAAACGGGACCAAACAGACAGGCTCGCGTTTCGGCTTAAGATGCCTTGCCTTCATCAGTGCCTGATATTGGATTGATCAGAGATAACACACTTTTATTTATCTTTCTTTGTGTCATTTGTAAGCATGCTTACTGTACGGATGCTCTCGGGTAAACGTGTAAAATAAAAAAAAGTCAGACAGTGCTTTTGTTATTTGGCAACTGGTGTGGCAAGTTTGGAACAATACGCAAGACTGCTATGATTCTGTGTTGGGGGAATCACAAAAGACGCAGGGCCTTTTGGCAGCTTGGCATCTTAAAACCAAATCTCTAACATGTTACATCAGATGCTACATCCAAGATCATGCTACATCCAAGATCATGCTACACCCAAGATCATGCTACATCCAAGATCATGCTACAACCAAGATCATGCTACATCCAAGATCATGCTACATCCAAGATCATGCTACATCCAAGATCATGCTACAACCAAGATCATGCTACAACCAAGATCATGCTATATCCAATGACACTGGGTTGAAGTATTCTCTCTCTGTATCTTTCTAAAATGAAGTGGGGAAATATAGTGAAAGGGGGAACAGGATTAAGACAACACAGGATCATTTTGATCTGGATTAAATTATTTGAAAAAACTGGGCCCAGGGCATTAGCATATATATATATATATATATATATATATATATATATATATATATAACAACTCTAGTAGACGAAGCTAGCCCACAAAATATCTGATAATTTTTACACATAGGACGTAATCTTGTTTCCATGTCCAGAGGAAAATAGATGTACTGTATGTAAGTTGTAGTGCAAAAAGTTGTAGTGCGTATATTTATTAAACAGGGTTTGGGGTCGAGGGTTAGAAGGTTTGAGTTGGGGTTAGGGTTCAGGGTTAAAAGGTTTGGGGTAAAGGGTTAGAGTCTCAGTCTTGTTGAAGAGGGCCTTGTTGAAGATGGGCACATGACCCTGGGCACAATGATCTGGAACAAACACAGACATTACATTGGGGTGAATAATAGGCTCACAAGTGAAGCATGTCAGTTCATAGTCAGTTTAACGGTTTGAGTTAGGGCTGAGGACCATGGGCGTTTCATTGCTCAACCTGTGACTTACCCTGATCATAATGATCAGATCATATGACACACAGTATAAGGGTCGTTCTATAAACTACGGTACCAGTGAGGATTTCCAAACACTGGACGACTTGTTACAGCTGTTGAGAAGTCATTGATAATAATATATTTTTTGAATGTCATTACGTTCTTAAAATATAAGGCGGGAACATAGCTATAGTCAATACAATTCATGAGTTGATTTAAAACCTTGACGTACAGTGAGGGGAAAAAATGTATTTGATCCCCTGCTGATTTTGTACGTTTGCCCACTGACAAAGAAATGATCAGTCTATAATTTTAATGGTAGGTTTATTTGAACAGTGAGAGACAGAATAACAACCAAAAAATCCAGAAAAACGCATGTCAAAAATGTTATAAATGGATTTACATTTTAATGAGGGAAATAAGTATTTGACCCCCTCTCAATCAGAAAGATTTCTGGCTCCCAGGTGTCTTTTATACAGGTAACAAACTGAGATTAGGAGCACACTCTTAAAGGGAGTGCTCCTAATCTCAGTTTGTTACCTGTATAAAAGACACCTGTCCACAGAAGCAATCAATCAGATTCCAAACTCTCCACCATGGCCAAGACCAAAGAGCTCTCCAAGGATGTCAGGGACAAGATTGTAGACCTACACAAGGCTGGAATGGGCTACAAGACCATCGCCAAGCAGCTTGGTGAGAAGGTGACAACAGTTGGTGCGATTATTTCGCAAATGGAAGAAACACAAAAGAACTGTCAATCTCCCTCGGCCTGGGGCTCCATGCAAGATCTCACCTCGTGGAGTTGCAATGATCATGAGAACAGTGAGGAATCAGCCCAGAACTACACGGGAGGATCTTGTCAATGATCTCAAGGCAGCTAGGACCATAGTCACTAAGAAAACAATTGATAACACACTATACCGGGAAGGACTGAAATCCTGCAGCGCCCGCAAGGTCCCCCTGCTCAAGAAAGCACATATACATGCCCGTCTGAAGTTTGCCAATGAACATTTGAATGATTCAGAGGACAACTGGGTGAAAGTGTTGTGGTTAGATGAGACCAGAATGTAGCTCTTTGGCATCAGCTCAACTCGCTGTGTTTGGAGGAGGAGGAATGCTGCCTATGACTCCAAGAACACCATCCCCACCGTCAAACATGGAGGTGGAAACATTATGCTTTGGGGGTGTTTTTCTGCTAAGGGGACAGGACAACTTCACCGCATCAAAGGGACGATGGCCGGGGCCATGTACCGTCAAATTTGTGAGAGCCTCCTTCCCTCAGCCAGGACATTGAAAATGGGTCGTGGATGGGTATTCCAGCATGACAATGACCCAAAACACACGGCCAAGGCAACAAAGGAGTGGCTCAAGAAGAAGCACATTAAGGTCCTGGAGTGGCCTAGCCAGTATCCAGACCTTAATCCCATAGAAAATCTGTTGAGGGAGCTGAAGGTTCGAGTTGCCAAATGTCAGCCTCGAAACCTTAATGACTTGGAGAAGATCTGCAAAGAGGAGTGGGACAAAATCCCTCCTGAGATGTGTGCAAACCTGGTGGCCAACTACAAGAAACGTCTGACCTCTGTGATTGGCAACAAGGGTTTTGTCACCAAGTACTAAGTCGTGTTTTGCAGAGGGGTCAAATACTTATTTCCCTCATTAAAATGCAAATCAATTTATAACATTTCTGGCATGTGTTTTTCTGGATTTTTTTGTTGTTATTCTGTCTCTCACTGTTCAAATAAACCTACCATTAAAATTATAGACTGATCATTTCTTTGTCATTGGGCAAACGTACAAAATCAGCAGGGGATCAAATACTTTTTTCCCTCACTGTATTTGTTCAAAATCGTGTGACATAAAACATAACTTTTCCGTCCTTGCATTTATGACTGTGTAAGTTGTCGTTACATCATATTTTAAGCATTAATCAGTTAAATTAGACATTGAACTTCAACCCTGTAAGAATTCTTGATCTAGCTGTCGAACAGTTTTTTTGTATAGAGATCTCAGAAATGCAGTGTAACTATGTAACATTTAGTGTCTCCTTATGTTACGGGTTGAAATCAGTTTTCATGTTCACACAAATCCAAAAGAATAAATGCGATTTGAAAAATCGAATGCTTCTAACCGAAAGAGTCACCTTACCTTGATACTTAAAACCTAAATCGATACTGTCATTAACGTGGCTCTTCAATATTTATGCATAATACAGCTTTTTAACTACGCCGGGATACGTAATCAACATCTGATCCGGGAAGGAATTTTCTGAATGACAGCCAAGTGACGGACAGCTGTTGTGATGGCGCATGCAATGCAACAACAGCCAAAGTGCTGGGGGAAAAAATGTGTTATTGAGGAATGTCCAGAATATTTTGGTGTCTCGTTTGTTACGCCAGTGAAGAATGTGGTACCTGGATCTACGTTGGATCTAATATCCCTATTGAATTGACGTTGATCGGCTGTCGTTGTCTGCTTGATTTACAGCAGGGTCTCGTTAGATTTAACAGAGAAAGTTTTACAGTAATGAGTTCCTTTTGTTTCCCATGTTACAACTGCAATTTTAAACAACACAAGGGGCTTTGAAGTAGCCTACTTTAACTTTGAATTTGGAGCTCAGAAATTCAAGTACTGGAATATGCCTACCTTGAAAATCAGACATTTCCTCAATTTGGTGCTTTAAAAGTACTTGTTATTATTATAGCCAATTAATAAGTTCTCCTGCTACCTTAAAATTCTCAGTGATTTCATTTTTGATCAGTTTTTGAGGCCTCTAGTTTGTTTCCCGCCACTTCTATTGAAGGGTGTTGTGCTAGCTACTATGTTGTGTTCAAACCATGTGCGGTTGTTATGACAACAACATCTAATGTTGACTTCCACTTGGCTTTCCATACAAATCCTCCCATTAAAAAAGGAACCTGGTTTTTGGTCACTTTCTTATTATAAAAAAAGCGATGGTGAGATGAATGCTACCACTATTCATGGCTTTATTATGCGTGCCTACGTCAGCCACATAGGCTACAGAAAAATGTCTCCAATCTATTTAGTTAGGCAATGTCCACAATATTTTCACATATTTTAGAATATAATAAAAATTAGAATTGGAATATCTTAAACTCCATTATTCTTAAAATGCTCACGGCCTACTTTTTCTTTTACACTTTTTGCATGCTTTTTGGGGGTAGGGGGGTTCTGTATTAGGCCCTATATGTACAATTATAGGGCCTAATACATACATTATAACATTTTATAAACTGGGTGGTTCGAGCCCTGAATGCTGATTGGCTGACAGCCGTGGTATATCAGATCGTATACCACGGGTATGACAAAACATTTATTTTTACTGCTCTAATTACGTTGGTTACCAGTTTATAATAGCAGTAAAGCACCTCAGGGGTTTGTGGTATATTGGCCATCTACCACACCCCCTCGTGCCTTATTGCTTAAGTATAACATTGAGGTCTTTGAAAATTACAAATAAGTGCTTGAAAAAGTCTCTGAAAGTCTTTTGACTTGCTAGTGTCTATATGAACCCTGCTTAAATGATGTGTAGTCCTAGACCAATGTTGTTGTATAGCTGGAGTTATAGGCCAATTTGCATATACAGTATTCGTTTTTCTCCCTCTAAGTACACATGTAGAACTACATGAAAATCTTTTGAAGCTTCAAACCATTTAGACATTTTGATCCCGATGTCACACATTGAGCCCATTATTTATAGAAAGACCAATAAGCACAAATAGAAGGCAATGATGTACAAAAAATACAAATAAACAATGAAATATTCAGCTAACTGTTCAAATGTAGAACATTTGGGAAAAGTTGACAGACTTGGTGTATAAATGGCTATTCACCTTCTTCCACAATTTAAAGAGAGCCCTTTCGGCCTCCTCCCCTTGTTTAAAGAGTGCCCGTAGAGACAAAAATAACACGATTTTGGTGTCGTGTCACTTTTGTGTTTTCATTGTCAAAAAGCTATTTTGATTTAGTGTAATTCATTCACTTCATTCGTTCATTAATATAGAGGATACTGTATGTTGTGCAGTTTCCCTGACCTTCACCTTAACCTTCAGCTGTCCTTTCCTTCATCTTCGGCCTTGTTATTTCCCTTCCATTAGTCCCTTTCGGCCTCCTCCCCTTCTCTAAGGGGAGCCTTTAGAGGTAAACATTTAAATGGCTTTTTGATAATGAAAACGTTGCATTTGCAGGATATTTAGAAAGTGCATTGGTGACACAGAAAGTTTGTATGTCGACCCCTATGTTGACTTCTGTGAGCTGATCAAGTATATGCTGTTCTATTTTAAGAAATTAGGTGTGTAGGCTTAGTACTTAATCGTTTTTCTTGTGCTATGTGATAAATACTATAAAAGTGACATGGCGCCAAAATAGTGTCCATTCATCCATTAATTCATTCATGCACGTATTCATGCATTAATTCATTCGCTTATTCATTCATTTAGAGGATTTGCTGTGCAGTTTCCCTCACCTTCACCTCAACCTCGAGTTGTCCTTTTCTGGCCTTGGCCTTCTCTGTCTCCTTTGCAGCCTTTCTGACCTCGTCTTTGGCCGGGCGGACTCTTTCATGGCCTCGTCCGCCTTTTTGCATCGTGATTTCCGCCTCCCTCTTCATTCTCAAATCAAACTCCATCCACCGTCAAAGTTGTTGCCTTCCTCATCTGCTCTCCGTATTCCTCCTTCGGCCGGAGAACACGATGCTCTCCGGCCAGGATTCTTCTTTGTCTGCTAAGTTCTTGCAATTCAGACTCCCGTTGCCTACCAGAAAATACAAGTCATATAATTTGATACAACAGTTAACATTCGTCCTCAGCAATACCTCTGTTGTCTGCCTCTAAAGATCCAATACTATGCCCTAGCAGCCTTACAGTGTTAGAATGTTGCATTCTATCGCCACTTCACAATAATAGTGTAGTAACAACAAGTCAACTATTCCCCCTTTCCCTTTCCACATATATACTAGCATTGATCTGTTCTGTGACAGCTCCACTATCCTCCTGGGATCTTTGCTATGTCAACACCTTGGCAATAATAACCTTGGCACCCACTGGTAATGTCACCACGGCGTCCCCTGAACGTGTCACTAATTCTTGTAACATGATGGCTAATCACCATGACACCTCAGGTACCTACCCAGTATCCCAAATGCCACCATATTCCCTATATAGTGTACTTATTTTGACCAGAGCCCTATCAAAGTAGCCTTTTTAATACATTCTTAACATCTTTTAGTAACTTGTGGAGTGTGCCTCTTGTCTAGACAACCCTACACAAACTCCAAACAGCTAAACGATCTGTGAATCTACCCTAATCATACCAGAATATATTTTTTAAGGCCTACATTTGTGTATTTAGACACTTCTACATTTAATAAGCATTTAAATGTTGGAAATGACACATGCATCTAAACTAGTCTTGTGAGGTATAGTATTGATTGGTTCTGAAAACATACAATGAAACAAAATCGACTTACCACACAGTGTAGCTCAGATGAAAGACATGGATGGAACCGGAATGGCAATGAAAATTTTTTGGGGGCGAAATATTGAAGAAGATTTCAGTTTTCGGATAATATATTGACTTTTCTTTCAATTTCATGAATTTGCTAAAACTATTAGGAACAGCAGAATACCTATGTTCTATCCTTCAGAAGCATTCCTGTTAGTAGAGACCTTGAAGAGTAGGAATATGTAAATATATTGTTAAAAAGGAAGGCAGTTGATGTCAGTAAAAAACGTATGTTGGACTAAAAATAAGGTCATTTGAATTGTTGACAAAACACTATATTATGCAACATAAATGGGTTAAACCACATTTCATGCCCCATTTTATGCCCCAGTGTTTGCGGCTACAACCGTTTATACTCTAACATTCAAATCTCTTGAATATTGTCTTTGTCCCATCATCTTTAGTATAAACTGTCTTTTGTGCCTTAGCTACAATGCTAATGTTGTTTAAGATAATGTGTTCCAGAATTCTATAGTGTCCTGAAACTTTAGTTCATTTCTATTACATTCTAACTGAACAAAGTTATGTTCTCCACCAGAGCTGTGTAGCTGTGAGGCTTGGTCCGACTGTTTTGGCTGCAGCAGGAGCATTAGCAATGCTAAGTGGCTAACGGGTTGACTAGATGTGAGGCGTTATCTATGCTTAACACTAAACAAGCTCATGTTATGCTAATTTAAACCGTCTCTATTTGATTTCCACTCTCCTGCTTATTCTGATGACTACTTTCCCCACACACCCCTACCAGTCTCAGAGTTTTGGAGAATAATTTGGCTTTTCAAGTCATTCCCTATTATTTTGGGTAATTGTCTCTGCTATTAAATATATGTTTTTCAAGCTCATCGACTTTGATTACTGGAGAAAATGGGCAAAGCATTTCATGTGATTAAGCTGAATGAATCATTTCCAAGCAGTGTGTTTTCTGTGCCGTACATGTAGCCTCTTCTGTGCTGCTAACGTCATTGTTACTGCTCAAGGCTGTGAATGGAACATTGCCTCCACTTCCTAATGTTTATTCATAAATTGAGCCTTAGATAACGTGGCCGCTGCCAGACAATGTTACCTAATGCTCAACGCATAATAAACTGTAGTGGTACTCTAGTAGCTAATGTATTGTGCAACTGTGCTTCTTAATCACTTACTGATGTGGAGTGTTTCCGCTTAAACTCACTTCAACTCTGTCATGGCTACATACCCTGCAAGTAAAAAGATGTCTTTAGGACATCCCCGGGAACATCACGAAATTGTCGCCTAAGTCGTCAGGATGTTGTATCATGGTCGCATGGTTTTTGTCTAGTTCCCCGGTTTTGTCCCAGGGATGTCCCCATGGATGTTTTATAGGACATTCTTAGAACGTTTTATCATTGGTCCCCTGGATGTTTGTTCCAGGATGCTCCCAAGGACGTTATCAGACACTCATAGAACGTTCTGTCATGGTCAAGGGCCCATAATGCACATGGTTTGGTCCATTCTCCACGAGGAGGGAAAAAAATACACCGGATCTGACAGTTGCTCTGGCATGTATCCTAAGAATTCACGAGAGAAAACCACTATGCCCCCCTCAAAAATGAAATCGGGTTTCCAGAAAAGGAAAGAAAGGAAACAGAGACAGAAACAGCCAATTTCTGGGGAAAAATTACTCACTTTTTCCCAGAAAAAAAAGAGGAGAAGGATTTGAGTGGTAAGTCAGTGCAGACGGCCTGCTGAATTGAGTAGCCTAGCTAGCCAATATTTTTGCTAGCTTGATAGCTTGCTAGCTACTGGTAGCTGCCTACCGTGGACTCACTCGGCTCGGTCAGAGCAGTGATTATTAACATGATGACGACGAGCTACCACTACCAGCTATGGCTAACTAATTAGCTATTATTTAGATATTATAACTGTATTCCCCAATATTTGCGTGATATTTGTTAGCTAGCTAGACTAAAATGAAAACCTAACATGTAGCCTACCTATCCATACTGTAGATGATACTACTACTACTACTACTACTGCTGTAGTGTCACGATCGTCGTAATGATTGGACCAAGGCGCAAGTAGCGTTCCACATCTTTATTATAACGTGAAACTTCAGCAAAATACAAAAACAATAAATGATCAAACGAAACGTGAAGACAGTGAAGTGCAAATAGTCACCTACACAAAAACAAGATCCCACAAAACACAGTGGGGAAATGGCTGCCTAAATATGATCCCCAATCAGAGACAACGCTAAACAGCTGCCTCTGATTGGAAACCATACCAAGCACACCAACATAGAAATAAACAACGTAGAACACCCCAAGTCACGTCCTGACATACTATACCATAGAGTACCAAGGGCTCTCTATGGTCAGGGTGTGACAGTACCCCCCCCCCCCCCCCCAAAGATGCGGACTCCGGCCGCAAAACCTGAAACCAAATAGGAGGGTGGGGGGGGGGGGGGGGTGATCAGTGTCGGTGGCGGCTCTGGTGCGGGACGAAGTACCCTCTCATCCCGCGGATCCGCCAGCATCGGGGGCGGCTCTGGTGCGGAACGAAAAACCCGCTCAGCTCGCGGATCCACCATCTTTGGTGGTGGCTCTGGTGCGGGTCGAAGAACCCGCTCAGCTCGCGGATCCACCAGCTTTGGTGGCGGCCCTGGTGCGGGCCGCAGAACCCGCTCATCCCGCGGATCCAGCCATGGACCCGGGCTGAACACTGTGCCTGGACTGGACCTCGGTGTCAAGGAAGGCTCCTGCCATGGAGCGGGTCTGGACACCAGCCCTGGCCTGGACATCGGTGCCGATGAAGGCTCCTGCCATGGAGTGGGACTGGACGCCGTATCTGAACTGAGCACCGGTGCAGAAGAAGACTCCGTCCATGGAGCAGGACTGGACGCCGTGCTTGGACTGGGCATCGGCACAGGGGAAGGCTCCGGCCTTGGAGCTGGACTGGACACCGTGCCTGGACAGGTCACCGGCGCAGAGGGAGGCTCCTGCCCTGGAGCAGGACTGGACGCCTTGCCTGGAAGATCCGGACCGTTGACTCCCGCTGGAAGCTCCGGAACGTTGACCGTCGCAGGAGGTTCCGGATTGTGGACCGTCGCAGGAGGTTCCGGACTGTGGACCGTCGCAGGAGGTTCCGGACTGTGGACCGTCGCAGAAGGTTCCGGACTGTGGACCGTCGCAGGAGGTTCCGGACTGTGGACCGTCGCAGGAGGTTCCGGACTGTGGACCGTCGCCGGAAGCTCCGGACTGGGAACCGTCGCCGGATTCTGGACTGGGAACCGTCGCCGGAAGCTCTGGACTGGGAAGGCGCACTGAAGGCCTGGTGCGTGGGGCTGGCACAGGACGTACTGGGCTGTGGAGACGTACTGGAGACCTGGTGCATAGAACCGGCATCAATGGTACCGGTTCGATGACACACCTCGCACGGCAAGAGCGAGGAGCTGGCACAGAACGTATTGGGCTGTGAAGGCGCACTGGAGACCTGGTGCGTAGAACCGGCAGAAATTGTACTGGAACATTGACGCACTTCGCACGGCAAGTGCGGGAGCTGGCACAGGACGCACCGGACTGGAGACACGCACTTCAGGGCGAGTGCGAGGAGGGGACACAGGACGTACCGGACTGGGGAGGCGCACTGGAGGCCTGATGTGTGGGACCGGCACAAGTTGCACCGGACTGGTGACACGCTCCTCCAAACGCCTGCGTTGCCACATACTCTTAGCCAACTCCATTCTCCGGTATCCCTCCTCGCACTGTTCCATTGACTCCCAGGCGGGCTCTGGTTCTCTCCTTGGGTCGACCGACCACCTCTCTATCTCCTCCCAGGTTGTCACTGGCTCACTCCCCACCTCGCCGACCACCCCGTGTGCCCCCCCAAAAAATATTTTCGGGCTGTCTTTTGGGCTGTCCTTGTGGCCGCTAACCCCGGCGTCGTTGCTGTCCTACCTTCTCTCCCTGCATCTGCTTCCACAGAAGGCTTTCGTGTCCTGACATGATCTCTTCCCAAGTCCAGGATATTTTCTCCTCGATCTCCTCGTAAGTCCAGGATGCCATTTCCTCCTGGGCACGCTGCTTGGTCCTGTTGTGGTGGGATATTCTGTCACGCTCGTCGTACGAACTGGGAGCATACTTGGACCAACGTGCAGCATGATCTGGGATCCACATATTTTATTAAAGTGAAACGCACAAAACAATAAAGAATAAACGAAACATGACTAAGTGGTGCACAAAACACAAAATACAAAATAATATCTCACAAACACAGGTGGGAAAAACACCTACTTAAATATGATCCCCAATTAGAGACAACGATTACCAGCTGCCTCTAATTGGGAATCATACAAATCACCAACATAGAAATAATAACCTAGAACCCCACATAGAAATAATAAACTAGAATACCCCCCAGTCACGCCCTGACCTACTTCACCATAGAGAAACAATGGCTCTCTATGGTCAGGGCGTGACATGTAGACAAAGATCCCAATGTGTGTCTACTACATGAAGTTGACACCGCGGACCTTGGAGGTGAGGCAGTTGTTTTGTAGCAGTAGCAGCATAACTAGACAATTTTTTATTGTAAAGTTAGACACATGATGACTTAGACAATCTTAAATACTATTATTCAAAAGTTTTTTCTTTCAGTAGTAGATTTTTAGTATCGTAACCTTTTGTAGGAGCGAACATTACACCTAAAATTCCCTTTGTTTACTCACTTCCTAGTGCCTAGAGAGCCCCAGGTAGGTAGAATCTCAGCAGAAAGCTGTCAGACAGACTTAGATGCAGGGAGGAGGAAGAGGAGTTAAAGAGTAGCAGCAGTGCCGGTGAAGGACTGACAGAAGAGATTGAACAATCAAGTAATAAAGGAAAGGAAGAGTATGGACAGATTCAAAGTGAGGAAGATGAGGTTTTAGATGATCCAGCACTGTGGCCAGAGAAAGTACAAGACCATGAAAGAGAAGCTATTGTTCGCAGACTAGTCAACAGGTGTGGTGAGGAGACAGAACTGTATAAAATCATGCCCCCAGACTCAGAAGGCAGCCATTCCCCAACTATTTACAGGACAATGCAATCTCTATTGCACTCCACACTTCCCTTTCCCACCTGGACAAAAGGAACACCTATGTGAGAATGCTATTCATTGACTATTGCTCAGCGTTCAGCACCACAGTACCCTCAAAGCTCATCACTAAGCTAAGGATCCTGGGACTAAACACCTCCCTCCGCAACTGGATCCTGGACTTCCTGGCGGGCCGCCCCCAATGGTGAGGGTAGGTAGCAACACATCTGCCACGCTGATCCTCAACACTGGAGCCACCCAGCCCTCTCCTGTAATCCCTGTTCACCCACGACTGCATGGCCAGGCACGACTCCAACACCACCATTAAGTTTGCAGACGACCCAACAGTGGTAGGCCTGATCACCGACAGCCTATAGGGAAGAGGTCAGAGACCTGGCCGGGTGGTGCCAGAATAACAGCCTATCCCTCAACGTAACCAAGACTAAGGAGATGATTGTGGACTACAGGAAAAGGAGGACCGAGCACGCCCCCATTCTCATCGACGGGGCTGTAGTGGAGCAGGTTGAGAGCTTCAAGTTCCTTGGTGTCCACATCACCAACAAACTAGAATGGTCCAAACACACCAGACAGTCGTGAAGAGGGCACGACAAAGCCTATTCCCCCTCAGGAAACTAAAAAGATTTGGCATGGGTCCTCAGATCCTCAAAAGGTTTTACAGCTGCAACATCGAGAGCATCCTGACTGATTGCATCACTGCATGGTACGGCAATTGCTCGGCCTCCGACCGCAAGGCATTACAGAGGGTAGTGCGTACAGAGGGTTGGGCTAAGCTGCCTGCCATCCAGGACCTCTACACCAGGCGGTGTCAGAGGAAGGCCCTAAAAATTGTCAAAGACCCCAGCCACCCCAGTCATAGACTGTTCTCTCTACTACCGCATGGCAAGCGGTACTGGAGTGCCAAGTCTAGGACAAAAAGGCTTCTCAACAGTTTTTACCCCCAAGCCATAAGACTCCTGAACAGGTAATCAAATGGGTACCCGGACTAATTGCATTGTGTGCCCCCCCAACCCCTCTCTTTAAGGTGCTGCTACTCTCTGTTTATCATATATGCATAGTCACTTTAACTATACATTCATGTACATTCTACCTCAATTGGCACGACCAACCAGTACTCCCGCACATTGGCTAACCGGGCTATCTGCATTGTGTCCCGCCACCCACCACCCGCCAACCCCTCTTTTATGCTACTACTACGCTCTGTTTATCATATATGCATAGTCACTTTAACCATATCTACATGTACATACTATCTCAATCAGCCCGACTAACCGGTGCCTGTATGTAGCCTTGCTACTGTATATAGCCTCACTACTGTATATAGCCTCGCTACTGTTATTTTTCACTGTCTTTTTACTGTTGTTTCTATTTCCTATTGCTCACCTAATACCTTTTTTGCACTGTTGGTTAGAGCATGTAAGTAAGCATTTCACTATTGTATTCGGCGCACGTGACATATAAACTTTGATTTGATTTGACAGTAATTCAGCAAACGGAAGAGAAAAGGTGCAGAGAGACTGGCTTATATATAGTAAGAGTATAAAGGCATTATAATGCATTGCATGTGTTCTTTTTTCTCATGTGCAAAGTTAACCATCACCCAGTTCTCTGAATAGTAAGGATGGCTATAAGACATCATCAGTGAAATAGTGGAGAATATATGACAAACTACCAGAGCATGAGGATGGTGTGTCTCACAAGAACTGTTACTGGAAATTGAAAAATCTGCAGCATACCGTAACAACAGCTACAGGTATAGACAGTCAGCTGCAGAAACAAATCCAGTCAGAAATATATAAAAACAGAGCACTTCTGGAAAGAATTGTGGATGTGACACAGTACTTAGCATCTAGGAATCTGCCATTCTGGGGGAAATCACTCAGTCTTGATGATGTGCATAATGGACATTACTTAGAGTCAAATTATGACCCGCTATTACAGGAAGTCAGGGACATAAAGAAAGGAGCACGACTGACTCATTACCTCAGCCCTGAGAGCCAAAACGAGTTCATAGGAATTTGTGGTCAAAGGGTTTTAAAACAATACTTTATGAAAGAGAAGATGTAATCTATTACTCAGTTATATGTGATGCAACTCCAGACATTTCACATACTGAGCAAAATGTATTATTGGTGGGATATGTACACAGAGATAAAGTTCAGGGAACAGGTGAACCTTGTACCTCCCATACTCTTAATTTTGTGGGTGTACATGCAGCTCAGTCGTGCCCAGAAGTATCAACCTTTTTTGGCTGTGTGAATCGTCTTTACAATCTGTTCAGTGCACAGTCAACTTAGGGTATGTAATCTTCTGACCCACTGGAATTGTGATACAGTGAATTATAAGTGAAATAATCTGTCTGTAAACAATTGTTGGAAAAATGACTTGTGTCAAGCACAAAGTAGATGTCCTAACCGACTTGCCAAAACTATAGTTGTTAACAAGAAATTTGTGGAGTGGTTAAAAAACGAGTTTTAATGACTCCAACCTTAAGTGTATGTAAGGGAACACCCCCCTGAAATGGACAAAAATGAATGGGATCTTATTGGCACCATACAAAACATATACACGATGTACAATACCACTCAAATGGACGTTGTTTCATTCAAAACTGATTGCAAATGCCATATGGCAAATGCCAAGTGTCACACAGCAAAAATCCAATAGATGGTGAGCGCACTCCACCGTAAATTTTCTTATTGCAAATGTAACTCAAGTCAAGACCCAAGAGTAACATTTTGAACCCTTTTTTTCAAAAACTTCTCACCCCCTTAAAAAAGTGCTTTCTGGACCGATTTTCGATATTCTTTTGGTTTTTCTGTAGGAACATACTTTTGTCATATTTTATTGTCATAATATTTTTTATTGTGCATAAGGCATATGTTTTGTCCATTGGCAATATGATTTCATAGGAAGTCAAAGTCAAAAGTCAGTGAACCATTGCCAAATGCCATAAGAAATGTACAAATGCAATATGAAAGTATTGAAAGTGCCAAATCAGGATGTTTTGTCCATTTGCAATATGATTTCATAGGAAGTCAAAAGTTGAAGTCAAAAGTCACTTTTTTTGCCAAATGCCATAAGAAATGTCCAAATGCAATATGAAAGTATTGAAAGTGCCAAATCAGGTTGTTATGTCCATTTGCCATGTACGATCATAGAAAGTCGTTTTCCAAACCCAAAAGTCAGTGAACCATGTCCAAATGACATTTTTACTGCCCAAATTATATATAACCCTATGTTAAGCCATGAATCAACCTAGATGGTCTATTCGTCATGTATGATGAGGGAGAAGTGGGACTTCTCGTCCAAAATATGATCTTGAGAGAAGTAGAGTGCTTCTTGCATGGTTTCTTCCTCAGAGGCAGTAGAGAAGGCTGAAAATGGCCATTCATATCCAAGCCTGAGGAGTATTCACAATACTAGTACTGATTCTGGGGGACTCTCCTTTCTGCCGTACAGTCTTACCTCTTCAGGTAGTTGCCTAGCAGTATGCCTACTAAATCAGCCAAAGAAACTATGGTTTGTGCCATGACGGTTATAACCATTTATGCCATCTGTTATGTAACCGTTATATGGCATTACCCAGCAAACAGGGGATGTCCTAATGACTTTAGGTGACATTCCCATTATATCCTTTTAAGGGTTTCGGTGAGATGTTATCCCACGGACATTCTGGGAACGTTCTGGGAACCATGAAACATAACGTTAGCCTGACGTTAATTTTGACGCATGGGACATTCAATGACTACAAGGGGGTCATTTCATAGGGCTGGGACGTTCAACGTTATAGTTGTACGAATAGCAAAAAAGTGTGCCCTGTTTTTGGTAAACCATTGGGTGCATGTATTCATGATACTCGTTTGCTACAAAACCTTGCTAAAATAACGAGCATGGTTCCCCAACTGGCAGCCCACGGGGAAGTGGTTTTATTTGCCCCCCCCCCAAGTTTTTTTCCTTTTTTTTTTTATAAAAAAATTAAATAAAATTGGGGGGTGGAATTTTCATTGTTGGACATAAGACTGTAAAAATATCAGGAAATCAGCTCCAAGTAATTTTACTGTAAGAAAACTGTTCCCAAGTATTCTCACGCATAATAAAAAGACACGTAATCGTATACAAATGTAAGCAAGATTTGAAATTATTATGTGTCAGTCAAATATTATATCAGTTTGGGCTTCTTGCGGTCAATTTGCTGTCAACAAATTATTCGTAACGATGTTCCGGTCCCCCGACCATCCACTCAAGAAAAAAATCGTCCTGCGGCTGAATCTAGTTGATGACCCCTGTCTTACTGTAGATATGGAGTTCTTTCCGCTCATGCATTCTCATTTCGACGCCAAACCTACCACTGGGATCCCATGTGGCTCAGTTTGTTGAGCATGGTGCTTACAATGCCAGGGTTGTGGGTTCAATTCCCACGGGGGACCAGTATGGAAAAAGTACAAAAATGTATCCACTCTACTATAGGTCACACTGGATAACATCGTCTGCTAAATGACTAAAATGTAAAAAATGGTGTGCGTGGCCATAGAGCTCTATTTTCACGTCATCCAACAAACCAATGTAAAACAGCATTGGCACATCAAATCAAACTTTATTTGCCACATGCGCCGAATACAACAAGTGCAGACTTTACCGTGAAATGCTTACTTACAATCCCTTAACTAACAGTGCAGTTCAAGAAGAAGAAAATATTTACCACGTAGACTAAAATAAAAACTAATAATAAAAAGTAATACAATAAGGATAGCGAGGCTATATACAGGGGGCACCGGTACCGAGTCAATGTGCAGGGGTACAGGCTAGTTGAGGTAATCTGTACATGTAGGTGGCGGCAAAGTGTGTACAAGTAGACTTGGCGCTCTGGTACCGCTTGCCGTGCGGTAGCAGAGAAAACACTATAACTTGGGTGACTGGAGTCTCTGACAATTTTATGGGCTTTCCTCTGACACCGCCTATTACCGCCTATTATATAGGTCCTGGATGGCAGGAAGCTTGGCCCCAGTGATGTACTGGGCCGTTCGCACTACTCTCTGTAGCGCCTTACGGTCAGATGCCGAGCAGTTGCCATGCCAGGCGGTGATGCAACCGGTCAGGATGCTCTCGATGGTGCTTTCGTCAGATGACATGAAAATCTAGTTTTTTGGCCACGCACACCAGTTGTGGGTTTGGTGTCGAAATGAGAATACATGAGTAGAAAATAAGTCCATACCTAATGTAAAATATGCTGGTGGATCTTTGATGTTATGGGGCTATTTTTTCCCACTTGCTTTCAAGGATCCTGAAGGATTCTGTATGGAAGAATGGTCTAAGATCACTACCAATGTGTTCTCAAACTCATAAAACATTTTAGAAAAAGGCTCAGTGCTGTTACCTCACAAGGTGAGGTATTGAAAGGTATTCAAAACAGGGATGTCAATCATTTTGACCCTTACCTTTTAGAAATAAAATAATATTACTTGTTAAACTAAATACATTTCTCAGAGCAATTGTATTAGTTAGTATAAAATAATATAACTTCCCATTTTTTTTGGAGCATACAATATAGCTCAGTGTTTGAATTATTTATTTTATACAGTAATTTTTGCTAATCTTTATCAAGGGTGTCAATAATTATGGACTTCACTATATGGTTCTTCAGTAGGATTCAAGTAATGAAATGGTATGAGGGTTTTAAGGTAAGGTACAGTACTGTAGGTTTGAAGCTGTTCAGCTAAAATAGTGTAAAAAATACATTCGAAGTCGGAAGTTTTACATACAGAAGGGAACATTTTGGCATTTGCTGTATGGTTGATGAGAAACTCCATATTGCAAATGTACGGTCCCTTACTAGACGTCAGCGAATGTTTGTAAATTTGCGGATTGCGGCAGGCCGTGCACCGGTGCCAGATCTTCCGGGAAGTCATCGAACAAAGTCTCTCGGACATTCGGTTTCCATTTTATAAAATGTTCAAATTTTGGTCATTTTTCCAATGTCCCGGAAAATTCCAGCAGATGGCGAATGGAATCTTATTGCAAATGTACAAAACATCACCAATCACGACGTGGCCATTTCTCCTAAACGGAAAAGACTTCGAAGACGAAACTTGGTGAGCATAGGTTTTGCATAATGGGCAGTTGGTCCCGAACAAGATGGCGTCGAGGCCTCAACGCTTTTTGAGTTAAGGCCATTTTCCTGGGATTAAAGGTCAAAAAACGAAAATAGAGCGCTAATTTGACCGCTTCACGTCAAAGTACATGAACCTACGGTGTCAGGAAAAAGAGAACCAGACATTTATCTATCGTAATTTAAGAGAAATCGTACAATGTACAATTAGTGATGTTAAAAAAAACTACTTTTTTCCCAAAACGTTACAGATCCAGTTGCAGCGTGTTCAGACGAATCTGTTAAGGCAGATTTTTTGTGATTTTCTGAAATAACACACACTCATTCAACCCTCTGTAAATAGTCAGTTCTTAACGTAAAGACTTAAAACTCAATATTCTATAAGAGCCAACCCCAAGGAGGATATGTGTTCACTTTCAGCTTCCTGTGTCAACCGGAAGTGCCTTAAAATGGTGTCATAGGGGCTGTTTTGAAGGGTTAAAAAGGTCAGATCTTTTCAAAACTTCATATATGTGATTAGGCAACCCTCATGAACTGTAAATCAGCTCTCTCACACACACACACACACACACACACACACACACACACACACACACACACACACACACACACACACACACACACACAGCAAGGATGGAGTGACACGGTGCGGGGCTTAAAGACACACAGAGCCTGCAATGGCATTACCATAATCTCTAGGCTGTGCTGAGTTCAACGAGATGCCCTGCTTGACCGTAGCTCGCTCGGTCTGAGCGCAGTGACCGTGAGAAAAAGTAGGCCCATAATGACGCCTGGCCCTAAATTTCAAGTGCTTTTGGGTGACAGCGAGAGAACCGTTAGGGTTAGAAGTACAATTCAACCTCAGGAACATTCATGAGGTCCTCCCGATCTGTGCAAGCCTAACCTTGACCGTGTGGCATTAACTCTTAACAGTGAAAAGAAGGTGTTTACATCAAACAGTTTGCAATGACTTCTCTCCCCATAGGAATACATTGCCTGCTCCCATAAATTCAACCTGAAGCCTATGTGGGTTATGAATGCCTTATGAACCTGTTTTCGATGACAATTCATCAGGCCACTATGAGGTCTACCTGCGTTGATTCTAAGCTTCCTGGAGCAACCGGAAGTGATTAAATTCACCCTAAAGGTGTTTTGATATACCAAACCTGCAGTTTGTGAAAATCATTGCATTCAACCCTATGTAGATCAGTCAATTCTTAACGTAAAGACTTTAAACTCAAGATTCTGTAGGAGCCTACCCCAATGAGGATATGTGTTTACTTTCAGCTTCCTGTGCCAACCGGAAGTCCCTTAAATTGGGGTCATAGGGGCTGTTTCGAACGGTTAAAAAAGTCAGATCTTTCCAAAACTTCATACGTGTGATTAAGCAACCCTCATGAACTGTAAAACAATCATTTCTCCCATCAGATTTCCAAGAAAAGCTCACACACACACACAGCAAGGACGGAGTGACACAGTGTGGGGCTTAGAGACACACAGAGCCTGCAATAGTTACCTTTGTTCGAACTGTCAAAGAACCATCAGACCTAGAGCTCTGAAACTTTAGAAACCTGTTCTAGAGCTCAAGTCGATAGTGTGTGGTGAGTTATGTGGCTCTAGAAGGTTCTCAGACCGAGAAACAGCCTCGTACATTTGCAATAACTTGAATTCATTTTGACATCACGAAAATGATGACATTTAGAAATGTCCCAGAGTCGCAAGACTAGGTGCATTGAATCCGCCTTGGCCCATAGAGACGGACCCCAACATTTCTGTCCGATAGCTCATTCAAGGACCCTGTAGCAACGCCCGGAAAAAGTGGATTTTCAGCACCAATTAATGTCGTTGCTCGGGCACCGAATGACCTATCAAGCCGAAACTCGGGATTCGGGGTCGCCTCACATAGGCCTACACATAATGTCAGAACTGGACCCGCAGCTAGAACATAACTACGTGTTTTATGTTTTTATTATGGTTTAAACAAACGGCGCTGTGAATTTTTGGCCTGCACTGAAATATGTGATAGTTGGCTTCTAAACGAGTTTGAAAAAGTGGGTGTGGTGTCAGTTTGTATCAGTTTGGTGCCAGAATGATATCTAATTGACTGATGGACTGTGACTTGCTGGCTGACTTTTGTCCATTTGCAATATGTTTAAACAATGATAGACCATCACCAAATTGACATTCTGAAATCAACACCAACGAGCGATGGAGAGGAACCAGAATCACTGCCCGGCCATCCTGAGTTCATTGGGCCAGTCAATTTTGCATTGCTGCAATATTTTTGAGCATGTCAAATTCATGATGCTAAATGCCCATTGAAACATATTGCAAATGGACAGTACATTTGCAATAAGATTCAACAGTGAAAAAACATCACCAAATGGACATGATGAAATCAACTCAACCAGCGATGGAGAGGAACCACTATCACTGCCCGGCCATCCCGAGTTCATCGGGCCAGTCAATTTCGCATTTCTGCAGTATTTTTGAGCATGTCAAATTTGTGATGGTAAATGCCCATTGAAACATATTGCAAATGGACAGCCGTGCACCTGGTGATTGGAATGGGTTATCAGAAGCACATTTTTAAAATGTTTTTTAATGCCTTTAACCTGTTGAGGATCTTATCCCGATCTTATCCCGGTATTGGGATTCATTGTCATGTGACCATGGCGGGGAATTCAAAACTGCAAGAGTAATCATTTCAAAAAATCAAATAATCAACTATTTTCCTCCATTTGAAAGATATATCTCCTAAATCTAACCACGCTGTCCGATTTTCAGAGGCATTACGGAGAATGCATAAAGTTAGGTTATGTGAGGAGAGTACATTGACAATAGCTGCGTGTAATGTTTAGCCAATTCAAAGAAGGGCATCAACAGACAGAAAACTAGCTAGAATTATGCACTTACCTTTGACAATCTGCATCAGATGACACTCATAGGACATTATGTTATACAATACATGCATTTTTAGTTCCATCAAGTTCATATTTATATCCAAAAACAGCATTTACAGTCGCGGTGAAATTCAGAATTTTTTTCGGCTCGAATGCACCCAGTGAATCCAGCATTACAAATCACGGAATTACTATTCGAAAACATTGGTAAATTATAATATTGTCATTCAAAGAATAATATATTATCATCTCGTAATTGCTACCGAAGGGCCAGATCTCAAAATAACTTTACTGGGAAATCACATTTTGTATAAACTGGGTACTATGCTAACAACAATAAGCTATATGCTAAGCTAAGCTAAGCTATACCGTTAGCATTAGCATCATCTAATATCGATAATAACATTCTAAATATCCCCTTACCTTTGATTATCTCCATCAGAAGGCGCTGCCAGAGATCCCAGGTCCAGAACAAATGTGGTTTCTTTTGACAAAGTTCATAATTTATGTCCAAATAGTTAGCGTTCAGTAGGCTCCCACAAAATGAGGTGGGCAGTGTAAAGTCACGTCGAAAAACTAAAGAAAACCTAGTAAATAATCTATTTACGTTTGTTTAAACATGTCAAACGTTGTTTAGCACTAATCTTTTGTTCCATTTTTAACGTGAAACATCAGTAAACATCAGTAATATTTTCACACAACCTATCAAGTGTCTAGAATAAACGATAATGACAAAGGCACTCTTCTCAGATTCATGCGCAGGCGCAAAAAATGAAGTGATGACGTGTCAACTTGTAAGCTTTCTAATTCGGTGTGTATTTATCACAGATGCTTCAAACAACTTTCTAAAGATCGTTGACATCTAGTGGAAGCAGTAGGAGTTGCGAACTGAATCCTTTCTCACTGTGGTATCTTTAAAACAATGACACTAAATAGTACAGTCACAAAATTCTCTTTTTTTTAATCTATTTTTCACAGGTTTTTGCCTGCAATATGAGTTTTGTTATACTTACAGACACCATTCAAACTGTTTTAGAAAATTCAGAGTGTTTTCTATCCGAATGTGTTAATAATATGCATATCCTAGCTTCTGAGTTGGTGTAGGAGGCAGTTAAAAATGGGCACATATTTCTTTCAAAATTCTCAATACTGCCCCCGTGGCCCGTAGAGGTTAAGGGGAGCAAGGTGTCTACGGTTGGGTAGGGAGCACCCCCCACCCGTGCCCATCCAATAGGGTGGTCATTTTAGTGGTTAAAGTCTTAGGCTTGTAGTGTGATTTTGCTGTATTGATTCAGATAATTGTGTATATTCAGAAATGTTCAGCCTTCTCTACTGCCTCTGAGGAAGAAACCATGCAAGAAGCACTCTACTTCTCTCAAGATCATATTCAGCTTTCCACACACGCAGACCTGCTATTATAGGTTGTAGTAGTACATACAGTATGTACATATTTCCTATATGTGGCAGTGGAGCTGTTTCCTGTACGAGAGCGTTTCAGTATGTTTGTAGTGTTTGTTATTTATGATGGATGTGGTTAACAGGCTTTCTGCCTCAGGGTACAACTGCACATAATCCTCTCTCTCTGTGTGTGTGTGCGTGCGTGTGTGCGCATGCGGTGACCATGACCTGTGTTGACTGCTCCACCCACTCTCAGCCAATAATGATTTAACTCTGCATAATATAACCAATCAACACGATCAGAGACAGAAGATATTGGTAGTTTGATTTGACTGTGTGTGTGCGTGCGTGCGTGTGTTTTCGACTGTGAGACTAATTGATCCAGTGTGAAGGGCAGGACTCTGGTGGCTTGCCCCAGACTGGATAAGGGCTCTATCATGGGAATCAACCACGGACACACACACACACACTGTGTATGCAAACATCTCCACAGGAGAAAAACACAGCAACACAGAAAATCACTTCATCAATAACTAACCGCAGGGAGAGAGAGAGAGAGAGAGAGAGAGAGAGAGAGAGAGAGAGAGAGAGAGAGGGAGGAGGAGGAAAGAGGGGAAGAGAAATGGGGGATGGATTGCGATCCAAAGAAAAGAGGGGGCTGTGAGTGGTACAGCGGAAGAGAGAAAAAGAGCCAGAGAACGATTGAAAGAGAGAATGAGCGAGAGCTGAAGTAAGAGAATAAAAAAAAGAAAGAGAATACCCTGCACCTCTCTTTGTCCCTCTCCTCTGGGATTGACTTTTCAGATGGCAGGAGATGAAAAGACTGAGGGAATGTTCTCCCTCTTTTTCATACAGAGGTTTCATCTCTCTCTTTCTTTCTTTCTTTCTTTCTTTGTCAAATTCAAATTTCTGTCAGAAGGAAAAGGCTGTTTTCCCTGTAGGCCAGAGAATAATACACACTAGACACAGAGCTTATTGACTCCACACTCCTGCAGATGTCAAATCACACACACACAAACACACACTAATGGCAAATGGCTAAGCTTTACTGATTCCTAATAAATCCTATAAAGGAGAGAAAAAGAGAAGAATACATCTCCATCTCTCTCCTCTCTTTCTCTCGCTCTCTCTCTGTCTGTCTGTGTCGGTCTCTCTGCTTCTCTCTGTCTCTTTTCTCTCTCACTCGCTCCCATGCCTTTATGCTATTCTCTGACTGAAAACTGAGGAATGTGTCTGTGTGTATGAGATGCTAGAGGAGTATACGTATTTCTGTCACTCTCTCTTGTATTCCAACTGCTCTCTAGACCGGGACCTGCTCTCCTGAACATTATCTTAGTGATGGAGCATCACCTAGGCATCTCCTATACCTGTGTATGGAGTAAGATAGAGAGAAGGGGAAGGAAGGAAATAAAATAGAGATAATCTGCACCGCATAGATAAAGAAGAGTCCAGGCTTCTCTGTAGTGGTTTCACAGTTAGGCAAATGTATCCCACTGCCTGGGCAAGGAAATGGAATTTAGCATTTTTAAAACTGTTCATTTATAAAATGTTTCACTTTTTCTCTTTCTCACACCCCTCTTCCTTTCTCACACCCTTTGGCTATCGGCACCAGATTAACAACACAGAGGCATTTGTTTACGTTTCATTTCGTCATGGAACAACTAGACCGGAGGAGAGCGCCGAGAGAGCAAAAAAAAAACGTCAACGAAATGATTTTAATTGCTTTACCGCTCAATGTACTTTACGCAAACAATAAAATAATTAGAGGTTGGTGTTTTTCGGGTCTGCGCGTGGTAGCATCATTCACGTCGTAATTAAATCAATATCGCAGCGTTTTATTATTCATGAGCTTATTGCACTTTCAGAGCGCTTACACCTTCAACCTCCTTTTTAATGCCGTGATTAAAATGGAAGTGCGGGATCCAGAATGATTCGGGTAATTGTGAGGCGTGTGAATGAAGAAGAAGATATGGAAAGTCATGTTTGGAGTTCTAGATGAACAGACTACTAGAGCTGCTGGTTTTACTGGTCGTTTTACATCTGCTTACCGTTACCTTATTAGTTTACTGGTGACATATAGTAAACGATGTCTGCGACGTTCCAACGTCTAGATACGGTTGAGTCATGCAGTGCTGTTTAAAACATCCCAGTGTGCGTTATTAAGGAACGGAGCCTCTCATTGATGAGCGAATGGAATAGGGAATAGACTCTACTATCTAGAGCAGAGGTAGTATTACCAGGGGTGTAGACCAAGGCCTCAACAGCCTTTGTGCTGATCCATTTTCAGTAAAAGCCAAGTCTGTGGGGGCCTGGACTATAGAGCAATAATACTAACATATCCACTGTCTGTATACTGAAGGTAGACCCCATTCTAAAAGACAAACCTAGCCACCTCAGGCCGGTACAGGGAATTGGCTGTGTCCCATATGACTCCCTACTCTCTAGTTGTCATTAGTCTCTCTATATGTCTGTGGCTGGAAGTACTGCTCTACTGTATGGGGAATAGGGCAGAGACCTGAGAGAGGGATGAGATTTGGCCATTATTCATATGGGGTCAGTTGGTGGTCAAATGTCATTGACTGGAAGGTGACCCTATGTGTCTCTAGTGTGTGTGTGTGTGTGTGTGTGTGTGAGTGTGTGTGCGTGTGTGTGTGCGTGCGTGCGTGCGGGTAGCCCGCACGTGTGCCCTGCGGGGACGTCAGGTTGGACTGAGTGTTACATTATGGCCTAACAAGCTAAACGGCCCCGACGAATTAGCATATGTATATGCATATGCATTCCTGCTCAGCCAACTACAAGGTCCAAGGCTGTGTGCGCGCGTGCGCATACTAATACACTTCATTCAATACACTTCATTCAGGAGTAGGACCTCCTTCCTTTGTTTGTGCCTCTTCCTAATATGTCATAGAGGTTCTTATCGGGGTATTTTAAGTGATAGGAATGGGTTGTATAAACGTCAATATCTATGGTGGAATATTTATTTAGTCTTTCCTTTCAGAGCTCTTAGAGACATGATTGTCGCCCAACCGCGCTTAAGTAATCACCAGTATATCTGCCCAGAGTGGACTATCAATGTGTTGATGATATTTCATGGGGAATGTTTTATAATCAGGCCGAGGTGGAGTCTGCTTACCTGACTTTTCTCACATCTTTCAAATCTGTATTTCCCTTAGTTAAACCACTTAAGAGAGCAGCAGATGGGTTCTGGAAACCTTGGTTTAAAACCGGTCTTAAACAAATCCTCAGTTAAAAATAAAAAACTAGTTGTATAAAAACTTTCTCACTAATCCCGCTCCCCTGAATTCTGCAAATTATAAAAAGTATAAGAATAAATGTACTCACCTACTTCAGATATCCCCCAAAATATATTTTACTAGCAAATTCCAAGAATCCTTAAATAATATAAAGTCAACTTGGAAAATCATCAGTCAACTGTTGAATAAGAAAAAGGCATCTACAACTATCCCATCTCAATGTGTTGTTGGAAATAAGACCTATAGTGTTCCCTTTCATCTGAATTCAATCGCTTTTTTGTGAATGTGGGTTCCTCTCTGTCAAACAAAATAGAGAGAACTGATGGAAATCCCTTGGAATTTACATTCAGGGACCTTTCCCTTCTCTGCTTCAGTTTGGCCTTGCTGATATATTGGAGGTGATGGAGTTAATTGGTAACTTAAAGATATCAGCAGCAGGTCATGATGAGATTGGTGCCTCTTTGGCGAAATCAGTGTCTTCCTCGATTACTGAGCCTCTAACGTACAGTGCATTCGTAAAGTCTTCAGACCCCTTGACTTTTTCCACATTTTGTTACGTTATGGCCTTATTCTAAAATGGATTAAATAAAAAATGATCATCAATTTACACACAATACCCCATAATGACAAAGCGAAAACAGGTTTTTAGATTTGTTTGCAAATGTATTAAAAACAGATTCCTTATTTACATAAGTATTCAGACCTTTTGCTATGATAATCAAAATTGAGCTCAGCTCCATTCTGTTTCCATTGATCATCTTTGAGATGTTTCTACAACTTGGAGTCCACCTGAGGTAAATTCAATTGATTGGAAATTATTTGGAAAGGCACACACCTGTCTATATAAGGTCCATATGTCAGTGTTTTATTTGTAATACATTTGCAAAAACTTTTTAAAAAACTATTATTGCTTTGTCATTATGGGGTGTTGTGTGTAGATTGATGAGGAAAGGAAAACAATTTAATCTATTTTAGAATAAGGCTGTAACGTAACAAAATGTGGAAAAAGTCAAGGGGTCTGAATACTTTCCGAATGCATTGTATATCTTCACCAAAACAATGCAAACTGGTATTGTTCCTAAAGATTTGAAAATTGCCAAAGTTATCCCCCTCTATATATCTGGGGATCCAAGATCTTTTACACATTATTGCCCAATATCTGTCCTACTATGTTTTTAGAAAATTGGTATATGAGAGAATGTTAAAACATTTAAATAAACACTGTATTCTATATTCGTAAAAACTACTCCACAGATATGGCTCTTTTGCAACTTGTGGATAAAATCTTTATACAACCCTGAATAACAATGAATACACGCTTTGCATATTTTTAGATTTATCCAAAGTAGATCATGAAATATTACTTTCTAAATTACGTTATTACGGTTTTCATGATTATACATATAATTCACAACAAAGTTAATACATTCAGATGAAATAACATCAGGATTATGTTTATGGTAGAGAAAAATGTGTTAATGCAAACGGTTCTGCATTTACCAGAGCCAAGATATCCTGTGGCGTGACACAGGGTTGGATAATTGGACCTTTGTTATTCCTAATCTATATCAATGACCTTGTTGAAGGGTCTTCTACCGTACTTCCTCTTCTCTTTGCTGATGAAACCAATTAGATTTTATCACACAAGAATTTTGATTCACTAATTAATGAAGCCAACTCAGGCATGGCCAAATTTTCTGATTGGTTCCAGATAAACAAATTATCTTTAAATGTAAAAAAAAAAATCTAACTTTATTGTGTTTACTATTAAGAATAAAACATATTTAAAAAATATATATGTTTTTTTTAAAAGAGCTAGGATCTCAATTGGTGGGAATGAAATGGAACAAGTCACATCCACTAGATTCCTCAGAGTTCTAAATGATGAAAAAAGGATTCTGGAAAGATCATATTCAATTTGTCTGCAGCAAGGTGATGAAATCGGTTGGTATCATCAGTAACATTAGTGGTTTGGTTCATCAGGTTTGCTTCCTAACTCTATACCATATCTCATTTACTGTAATATTGTCTGGGTGGGCCAGTACATATGCCTCCTACCTACACAAATTACTCATGATACAGAAATACATTTGCAAGAATAGCCACCTCCTCAAATTTCCTGGCTCCGTCTGCACCTTTGTTTAAGAAACTCAATATCTTGTCTATTTATGACATTAATATATGCCAATTATGCACTTTCATCTACAAATACTCCTACCTCCCAGACAGTTTACCTAAACCCTTCAATGGATTCTTCCAGGTTCATTCTGAAGTCCATCTACAGTCTATATAACACAAGACACTGCGGTAACCGTCCCCCTCACCACTGGCGCAGCTTACATAGTCCGTTCTCTATCAGATATAGAGGTACCATACTCTGGAATTCTTATCTTCACATTGCCAAAACATCATCATCCCTCAATAACTTCAAGTTAAGACTGGGAGTCAGCCTGATGAACCAAACTACTCAGTAATCTCAGTAATCTCCTTCATATAACTCTCACACACTCGCATGCACACACACATTTAAACAAAACATTTCTTCTTTTTTTGTGGTTACTGATTTAATGAATTTATAATTAGTAGGTTTTGGTATGTTTTTTTTGTAATTCCTGCACTGTTTTTTGGTTGTTTTTATCTGTACTGTTGTCTATCGCTTGTTTTCTCTGGCGCAAATAAATAAATAACAAATAACAAAATTGCATGAACACATTCATCCTTAACCCTTAAACATAATGAACATAATGTTTTAACCAAATCTAAAACCTTAACTTCTAAATTTGACGTTTGTAGCAACTTTGAAATATGACTTTTGGAGAAAGGTGGATAAACATCAGAATCTGAAGTCACATTAGTAAAACCGTGAATCTTGTTTCTGCAGGCTTCTGAAGACCAAAAATGTCCATCAATTACAATAGCTTACTTAATAGACTTCATGGAAATTACATTTCACAATAGCACACTTATGTTTAGATGTGCCACACATGCACACACTTAATTTATTTTTATTTTTTATTTAACTAGGCAAGTCAGTTAAGAACAAATTCAAAATTGCCTTGTTCAAGGGCAGAATGACAGATTTTTACCTTGTCAGCTCGGGGATTCGATCTAGCAACCTTTCGGTTACTGGCCCAATGCTCTAACCACTAGGCTACCTGCCGCCCCACATTCATGCACGGATGCACACCACACACACCCGGACCGACACCCATATTAGAATCTAAATGGGCCGTGGGTTCAGTCTCAGTTCACAGCTGAGAGCTCCCACAATGCACTGGATTCATGGCGACACCTTAGGAAAGGGGCAATGCTCCTTGTACCATTTACACGGCTCCAGACAAAGACACACACACACACACACACACACACAATTGAAAAAAGGTCTACAACTCCATCCTGCAGCAACAGGAAATCTGAAATATTTTGTGGTTTATAATTGATGGACATTTTTGGTCTTCCGAAGACTTTTTAAACCTCAAATACACTACTTTGCTAAATTGCTGAAAAGTTCTCCTGCAAAACAAGATTCACGGTTTTACTAATGCGACCTCCGATTCAGATGTTTATCTACCTTTCTCCAAAAGTCATATTTCAAAATTGCTACAAACGTCAAATTTAGAAGTTAAGGTTTTAAATTGCGTTAAAGTATTATGTTCAGGCATTCATTCTGAATGTTTACGTTTAAGGGTTAAGGTTTGGCATAGGGTTAAAACCAAAAATACAAAATTAGTGTCTACCACTAGGATTGAACACGTGACCTTTGAATCCGGAGTCATATGATTACAAAAAAATCCAAGCCAACTTCATGGTAATAGCGCTCTGTTGCCCCTAGTAGCCGGTTTTGAAAGCATTTCCCGTCTGTCCAGGATATGGACAGACGTCCAATTTCAAAGTCAATCGTAAGAATTCTGTCTGCTCCTGCGACAGGGTGATCAAATGAAGATCCTACATCTGTACACACACATCCCTTGCCCCAAACACACATGGGGCCACCACAATGGAGTGGAGGAGGCCATCGTCTCAGGATCTGTGGACTTCTAACTCCCAATATGTTCAACTGTAGCCGATGGGGGGGCTGTGCCATGTAATGTTACAATAGATAACTACATTGAGAATTCTGGAATCAGATGTTTTAAGTTGTGCCTGTTATATCGATGGCAATGGGATGCATGGCACCAACGATTAATCGATGAATCCGTGCCACGGATCTTTAGTATGTGTGTGTTGTTTGCCTTTGTGCGTGCGTCCATGTGTGTGTGTGTTTATGAATGAATACACAATGCCAAATGTTCATGAATATTCCAAATGCCCAATCGATTGGAATAAGAGAAGGGTGCTTTTTGTTGCATTTTTAATACGACAGTTACCGGAAGAGAAACTCAACCAAAGTAAAGCCACAGAAAACATAAACATACCCACTCCTCCATTTGTCATCCTGTCTTCCCAGAGCGAGGGAGAGGGAGAGATGCGTTCGGAAGTCTTGTGTTTAGTAACAACAAAGCTACTTCCCAGAGTTTTCCAGTGTGTGTTTGCGGTAGATCCCAGTGTGTGCGTTTCTTTGCGTGCGGACGTGCATGCTTGTGCGCGTGTATGTCTGTTGTGTATATCTGTGTGTGTCTCTTTGTTGGCAGGATTCGATGATGAGGATCACACGAGCTGTGTCCTGAATTCCTCTAAGACAACTGAAGGCCAAACTGACTTCCTCTTAGATCTCACGGTCTCTCTATACACACAACACATCATCACATACCGAGGGACAATGAAAATGTATGCCGCCTTTCATATTTAATTCTAGTTTGAGAGTTCTGTCTGCTTGGTTGTGTTTTCCAGATGTATTGCAGTGGATCACAGACTGCTATAGTGAGGGAAAAAGTATTTGATCCCCTGCTGATTTTGTACGTTTGCCCACTGACAAAGTAATGATCAGTCTATAACTTTAATGGTAGGTATATTTGAACAGTGAGAGACAGAATAATAACAAAAAAATTCAGATAAACGCATGTCAAAAATGTTATAAATTGATTTGCATTTTAATGAGGGAAATAAGTATTTGACTCCCTCTCAATCAGAAAGATTTCTGGCTCCCAGGTGTCGTTTATACAGGTAACGAGCTGAGATTAGGAGCACACACTTAAAGGGAGTGCTCCTAATCTCAGCTTGTTACCTATATAAAAGACACCTGTCAATAGAAGCAATCAATCAATCAGATTCCAAACTCTCCACCATGGCCAAGACCAAAGAGCTCTCCAAGGATGTCAAGGACAAGATTGTAGACCTACACAAGGCTGGAATGGGCTACAAGACCATCGCCAAGCAGCTTGGTGAGAAGGTGACAACAGTTGGTGCGATTATTCGCAAATGGAAGAAACACAAAAGAACTGTCAATCTCCCTCGGCCTGGGGCTCCATGCAAGATCTCACCTCGTAGAGTTGCAATGATCATGAGAATGGTGAGGAATCAGCCCAGAACGGGAGGATCTTGTCAATGATCTCAAGGCAGCTGGGACCATAGTCACCAAGAAAACAATTGGTAACACATTACGCCGTGAAGGACTGAAATCCTGCAGCACCCGCAAGGTCCCCCTGCTCAAGAAAGCACATATACATGCCCGTCTGAAGTTTGCCAATGAACATCTGAATGATTCAGAGGACAACTGGGTGAAAGTGTTGTGGTCAGCTAGACCAAAATGGAGCTCTTTGGCATCAACTCAACTCACCGTGTTTGGAGGAGGAGGAATGCTGCCTATGACCCCAAGAACACCATCCCCACCGTCAAACATGGAGGTCGAAACATTATGCTTTGGGGGTGTTTTTCTGCTAAGGGGACAGGACAACTTCACCGCATCAAAGGGACAATGGACGGGGCCATGTACCGTCAAATCTTGGGTGAGAACCTCCTTCTCTCAGCCAGGGCATTGAAAATGGGTCATGGATGGGTATTCCAGCATGACAATGACCCAAAACACACGGCCAAGGCAACACAAGAGTGGCTCAAGAAGAAGCACATTAAGGTCCTGGAATGGCCTAGCCAGTCTCCAGACCTTAATCCCATAGAAAATCTGTGGAGGGAGCTGAAGGTTCGAGTTGCCAACGTCAGCCTCGAAACCTTAATGACTTGGAGAAGATCTGCAAAGAGGAGTGGGACAAAATACCTCCTGAGATGTATGCAAACCTGGTGGCCAACTACAAGAAACGTCTGACCTCTGTGATTGCCAACAAGGGTTTTGCCACCAAGTACTAATTCATGTTTTGCAGAGGGGTCAAATACTTATTTCCCTCATTAAAATGCAAATCAATTTATGGCTTAATGATTAGTTGACAATTGGAATCAGGTGTTGTCGGCTAGCTCTGGGACAGATCAACTACAAGGAACGGATGGGGGTCCCGAGGAGAGGTTTGAAAACCACTGGAATAGGCTGACTGAGTGCAGTGAAGTAACTCCATCCTCTGCCGTTCTCTGCTGTGCTGTTTGTTACTCCCACTACCTCTCACCCTCTGTCCAAAGCTCTCCCATCTACCCTAACTCACTCTCGTTCCATCTCTCTCCCCTCCGTCTCTCTCTCTCTCTCCCATCCTCTCCTACCTCTTACCCTCTGTCCACTGTCAAAACACCTCTCATCTCATTACTTCTCTCTCTCTCTGCTTTCCCCCGCTCTCCTTCTCTTTCCCTCCCCTCCATCTCCTCTGTCGTTTCTCCAACACTCTGCAGTGATTTGCTCTCTGTTTTACCTGCTGACACCTGTCACCTGGGGATACAGGGCTTTGGTGTCATGAGCTGCCAAGGTGTGTGTGTGTGCGCTTGTGAACGTGCCTGTGCGTGGGGCGTGTGTGTCACCCATGGTTACAAGCCTTAGTACACTGAGCCAACACGCTGCAGTGGCCGGTGTGAATAATTCATTTTGATACTATGACAAATGTCCTCACACCAATATCCAATACAGACTGCTCTGCTATGGAGAGAAAGGGAGATGGACAGGGTATTTTACTTACAGTATGTTTCACAGCTACAGTGTGTCTGTGTGTGAGTGATGGAGGTCTTCTCTTTATTATGACTCGGCTGTTAAAGGAGAACAAAAAGAGGGATGGAAGACTTGAACTCTGGATGAGTACTCTCCGGAACTTTCTGTGAACCAGTAGCTGAGGGTCGCAGTCAAGGCGATGCACTCGTCCTCCTCCTCACACACACAACATGCACGCACGCACGCACGCACACACACGCACACACACACACACACACACACACACACACACACACACACACACACACACACACACACACACACACACACCCTCTCTGAGTTCTTTGAGGTTCTGAAGAACAGAAGGAGGGAGAGAATGATAAAAGACAGAGGAACAGGTCGAATAGAATATTGTCCTCCAGGGGGATTTCTCTCGCCGGGTCTTGTACAGGTTACAAAACACATGATCTCACACATCTACAGTCCAATAAAACATGGAGACAACAGAAAGGACAGTAGCAGACCTATCAGAGGGCGTGTTATTGCTCATGAAAGACTGCTCTGTGCTACATAGCAGAACACAGTAAGCGACTGTAGACAGTTGAATGGAAAGGAGCAGTCAGTAAAAATGTCCCAGAGGTTGCTCAGACGGGTGTAGCTTTGATTCATGATGCACTTCTGTCAGAATCAGAGCAGCAGAACAAGACAACAACTGCCATGGTGGAAGTGCAGTGTACAGCGGAGTACGAGGCAGTTCAATTCAGGAAGTGCATTGAAACGCATGAATTGCGCATTGCCAAATGTTTTCTATGAGGATTTTTCAACTTTTTCAAAAAATGATTTGGATTTTAACAAACGTAATGTATGAAGTTAATTCCAGCCCTGGTGCTGGGTGATGACCAGCATGCCAGCGCGGTGTAGCAGAGAGTAACGGCATACAGTCTGTAGCACCCTCTGTCACTGCTGTTAAGAGTCAGGGAGAGGGGTGAGAGGAGTGTGGGGGAGAGCGGTGAGGAAGGGGCCAGGAAAGGGACTCGACTCCCAGGAGCGTGCTGGGTGGAGAGGAGAGAGCGGGAGGGAGGCTGTTTTACATACAAGCTGTTGATGAATCTATGGAAAGAATCATCATTCCATTCTTTCTCTCTCTCTCTCTCTGTGTCTCTATGTCTCTCTCTCTCTCTCCCTCCCACCGTCTCCCCTCTCACCAGTGTTCTGTGAGGTTTGTCTGACCTTTCCATGTGTTACTGGTGTCAGCGGTGGGATATGAGGGTCTGGTCAAAGCCATTGATCAAGCTGATCAGAGTATTGGCTAACTCTCACATTGGCGTCAGGATCTATAGCAGGTCCCAGAGTCCAGCAGGAGGGATCTGGGATTGATTACGCCAGGCATGAGAGTGTGACGGACAAGAGCTGCAAATCCATGTGAGAGGGAGAGAGAGAGAGAGTGTTCTGTTTTTGTCTATAAAGGCAGATTAGTAATGAGGCTGTCTTTACCGAGCGAACCGCAGCCTTGGCATTCCCTCGCGCTTTTGAGTAGGGAGTGTGTGTGTGTGTGTGTGTGTGTGTGTGTGTGTGTGTGTGTGTGTGTGTGTGTGTGTGTGCGTGCGTGCGTGCGTGTGTGCGTGCGTGCGTGAGCGCGGCATGAATGTGTGCCACGCGCTTTGTGTGTGTGTGTGTGTGTGTGTGTGTGTGTGTGTGTGTGTGTGTGTGTGTGTGTGTGTGTGTGTGTGTCGTGATTTAATATTCCAGTAAAGTGGTCCCTGTGGAAAGGCAGCTCTTTGTTCTTGGTAATGATCATGCTGGGGAACACTAATGTAGAGGAGGAGAGAGAACAGTCCCCCAACACACACCCTCCCCATTGTCACTTACCATGGCAACACACAGCACAATTCCATATATGTGTGTGTGTGTGAGTTTTCTCATGTGGTTAATCTCATACGTTACGTGTTTTCTTGTTCTCTGTCCAGTGTATCGTGCTGTTATTCTGAAAAATGCACCACCATCAAGCAGCTCGGCTGCCAGAAGAGGATGACCTGTTTTCTAACGGCACCGACCTTGCTGTGACCCCGGCAAACCAAATCTGTTAGAAACGCCTCCTATAGTAAAGCTGTCGATGAGTCGGTTTTAACACCGTCGCTAGCACAGGGAAGAGAATAATTATCCCTGGCCCCCCTCCCGTGCCACCGAAGGGGTTCAGAACATTTTGCCCTAAACGAGTACCTGAAGAAACTTTGCAATGACAGGAATGTCTCTTTTTGTTGACCACTTTCATTTGCTATGGGAGCAACCAAAGCTTTTTAAAAGAGACAGGATTCACCCAAACCACAGGGGTTCCAGGATTATTTCCAGCAACATCAAAACCTGTTTTAAAGACTGACAGACAGGGTCTGGTAGTGATCCAGTCCTCGCTGTCAGACTGACAGACAGGGTCTGGTAGTGATTCAGTCCTCCCTGTCAGACTGACAGACAGGGTCTGGTAGTGATTCAGTCCTCCCTGTCAGACTGACAGACAGGGTCTGGTAGTGATTCAGTCCTTCCTGTCAGACTGACAGACAGGGTCTGGTAGTGATTCAGTCCTCCCTGTCAGACTGACAGACAGGGTCTGGTAGTGATTCAGTCCTCTCTGTCAGACTGACAGACAGGGTCTGGTAGTGATTCAGTCCTCCCTGTCAGACTGACAGGCAGGGTCTGTTAGTGCTCCAGTCCTCCCTGTCAGACTGACAGACAGGGTCTGGTAGTGATTCAGTCCTCCCTGTCAGACTGACAGACAGGGTCTGGTAGTGATTCAGTCCTCCCTGTCAGACTGACAGACAGGGTCTGGTAGTGATTCAGTCCTCCCTGTCAGACTGACAGACAGGGTCTGGTAGTGCTCCAGTCCTCCCTGTCAGACTGACAGACAGGGTCTGGTAGTGATTCAGTCCTCCCTGTCAGACTGACAGACAGGGTCTGGTAGTGATTCAGTCCTCCCTGTCAGACTGACAGACAGGGTCTGGTAGTGATTCAGTCCTCCCTGTCAGACTGACAGACAGGGTCTGGTAGTGATTCAGTCCTCCCTGTCAGACTGACAGACAGGGTCTGGTAGTGCTCCAGTCCTCCCTGTCAGACTGACAGACAGGGTCTGGTAGTGATTCAGTCCTCCCTGTCAGACTGACAGACAGGGTCTGGTAGTGATTCAGTCCTCCCTGTCAGACTGACAGACAGGGTCTGGTAGTGATTCAGTCCTCCCTGTCAGACTGACAGACAGGGTCTGGTAGTGATTCAGTCCTCCCTGTCAGACTGACAGACAGGGTCTGGTAGTGATTCAGTCCTCCCTGTCAGACTGACAGACAGGGTCTGGTAGGGATTCAGTCCTCCCTGTCAGACTGACAGACAGGGTCGGGTAGTGATTCAGTCCTCCCTGTCAGACTGACAGACAGGGTCTGGTAGTGATTCAGTCCTCCCTGTCAGACTGACAGACAGGGTCGGGTAGTGATTCAGTCCTCCCTGTCAGACTGACAGACAGGGTCTGGTAGTGATTCAGTCCTCCCTGTCAGACTGACAGACAGGGTCTGGTAGTGCTCCAGTCCTCCCTGTCAGACTGACAGACAGGGTCGGGTAGTGATTCAGTCCTCCCTGTCAGACTGACAGACAGGGTCTGGTAGTGCTCCAGTTCTCCCTGTCAGACTGACAGACAGGGTCTGGTAGTGCTCCAGTCCTCCCTGTCAGTCTGACAGACAGGGTCTGGTAGTGCTCCAGTCCTCCCTGTCCCAATAAGCAACAGATGACTTGGAAAGCATATCAACTCCTGTAGAAATGGCACTATGGTTATTGTGAGTAACCTAATTTATGTTCCTTTAACTCTGCCTTCTAGTGAGTTTATACAAACGGTCATCTTCTACCATTCCGATAGATTGGTGACTGGCAGATGGCACAGGGGCAGAGTGGCTCACACTCATTGAATATGGCGCTTATAATATGTCAGAGCAATCACTAGTAAAACCTTTCTTGTGAATGACCTCCTTACTGAGCGCAAAGTTGATTGCATGTTTCTCATTGAAACATGGCTGTCTTCAGACTGTAGTGTTGCTCTTATTGAAGCCTCGCCCCCGGACTACAGAAAAGGGAAAATTGGTGGGGGGACAGCCTCTATTTTTACTAATGCTCTCATCTGTAAGGACATTTCATTTGTTGACTTTGGGTCTTTTTTTGAGCATCATGCTATACTGTTTAAATGTCAGCCACCAGTGCTGGCTCTAACCCTGTATAGACCACCAAAGCACTGCTCCACTTTCTTTCCTGATTTCTCTGAACTATTGTCCTTGAGCTATGATAAAATTGTGTTGGCGATTTTAATATTCATGTTGACAAAGAGACTGACTCCAAGCCCGTTGAAGTTATGACTCTTTTGAGCTCTATGGACATTATCCAACATGTTACTGGGACCACCCATAACCACGGACATACTCTGGACCTGATTATTACCAAGAGGCTTTCTATTGACATGTCCTCTGTTGTTGGATGTTGCTTTATCTGATCACCCCTGTGGATTTGTTACTACCTTGTTAACCATAGTACAGGGTAATACCAAACGCATTATTACGAAATGCTATCTTACCTCTGAAGTTGCTACAGATTTGACTAAGTGTATGATTCTATTCTGCCTTCCCTTTGTGATGATTTAGTTGATAACTTTAATAGCAAATGAAGGACAACCATTGATGCCAGATCTCCAGTAAAGTTTAGTAAGGCCACATCCAAATGGAGAGGCCCCTTGGATAAGTGTGGAAACGAATCAATTAAGGAGAAAGTGGAGAAAGTCAAAGTTGCAGGTCCGTTATGATATTCTGAGAGAGCAACTTGGCATTTATAACAAGACAATTAGAAATGGCAGACAGGCTTTTCTAGCTGGATCACTAATAATCCAGAATAATTCCAGAGTGCTCTTCCCAACCATGGCCTGATAAATCCTACCCTTATCAGAGACAAGATAACAAACATTAGGCTGGGTATCAGTCAAGCGAGACCTGATGAGAAGTTTGATGATATGTACCCTAGCCTACCGCACAGAGGCACCATAGATGTATCTTCCCTGGTTGACACAGACATGCTCAGGAAAGTGATAATACAACTTAAGCCTCTACCTATCCCCACCACCTTCTTAAAAAAATGTCATTCCATATCTGAAGAAGTGCAAGCTATTGTTAATCACTCCCTGTTCACAGGCACTTTCCCCACTGCACTAAAAACGTTTTTTTGTGCCCAGCACAGAGACAGGCTTAGTTAAAGTGGTAAATGATCTTAGAGCTAACACAGATGCCGAACGGCTCTTTATCCTTGCACTCTTGGATTTAAGTGCTGAATTCGACAATGTTGACCATGATGTCCTTCTGGGCAGACTAGAGAGGTGGGCTGGCCTCTCCGGCCCAGTTCTATGTTGGTTTTGGACCTATTTAACCGCTCAAGAGTTTTTTGTCACCCTTGGTGAACACAATTCAGAGAAAATGCATAACACGTGGCGTTCCACAAGGTTCAATTTTGGGTCCGGTATTGTTCAGTGCGTTGGGAAAGTATTCAGACTCCTTGGCTTTTTCCACATTTTGTTAAGTCATAGCCTTATTCTAAAATGGATTGAATAAATACAAATCTCCAGCAATCTACACACAATAGCCCATAATGACAAAGCGAAAACTGGTTTTTAGAAATGTTTGCAAATGTATTAAAAACAGAAATACCTTATTCACATAAGTATTCAGAGCCTTTGATAATGAGACTTGATATTGAGCTCAGGTACATCCTGTTCCCATTGATCATCCTTGAGATGTTTCTAAAACTTAATTGGAGTCCACCAGTGGTAAATTCAATTGATTTTACATGATTTGGAAAGGCACACACCTGTCTATATATAAGGTCCCACAGTTGACAATTCATGTCAGAGCAAAAACCAATCCAATAAGGTTGAAGGAATTGTCCGTAGAGCTCTGAGACAGGATTGTGTCAAGGCACAGATTTCTGAAGCATTTAAGGTCCCCAAGACCACAGTGGACTCCATCATTCTTAAATTAAAGAAGTTTGCAACCACCAAGACTCTTCCTAGAGCTGGAGACCCGGACAAACTGAGCAATCGGGGGAGAAGAACCTTGGTCAGGGAGGTGACCAAGAACCTGATGGTCACTCTGACAGAGCTCTGTATTTCCTCTGTGGAGATGGGAGAACCTTCCAGAAGGACAACCATTTCTGCAGCGCTCCACCAATCAGGCCTTTTATGATAGAATGAAGCCACTCCTCAGTAAAAGGCACATGACAGCCCACTTGGAGTTTGCCAAAAGGCACCTAAAGACTCTCAGACCAGATTCTCTAGTCTGGTGAAACCAAGATTGAACTCTTTGGCCTGAATGCCAAGCATCACGTCTGGAGGAAACCTGGCACCATCCCTACGGTGAAGCATGGTGGTGGTGGCAGCATCATGCTGTAGGGATGTTTTTCAGCGGCAGGGACTGGGAGACTAGTCAGAATTGAGGCGAAGATGAACGGAGCAAAGTACAGAGAGATCCTTGATGAAAACCTGCTCCAGAGCGCTCAGGACCTCAGGCTGGGGCGAAGGTTCACCTTCCAATAATACAACGACCCTAAGCACACAGCCACGACAACGCAGGAGTGGCTTCGGGACAAGTTTCTGAATATCCTTGCGTGGCCCAGCCAGAGAGCGGACTTGAACCCGATCGAACATCTCTGGAGAGACCTGAAAATAGCTATGCAGCAACGCTCCCCATCCAACCTGACAAAGCTTGAGAGGATCTACAGAGAAGAATGGGAGAAACTCCCCAAATACAGGTGTGCCATGCTTGTAGCGTCATAACCAAGAAGACTTGAGGCTGTAATCGCTGCCAAAGGTGCTTCAACAAAGTGCTGAGTAAAGGGTCTGAATACTTATGTAAATGTAATATTTCATTTTTTTTAAATTAGCAACAATTTCTAAAAACCTGTTTTTGCTTTGTCATTATAGAGTATTGTGTGTAGATTGATGAGAAAAAACACTATGCAATAAATGTTTTGAATAAGGCTGTAACGTAGCAAAATGTGGAAAAAGTCAAGGGGTCTGAAATCTTTGAGTGCACTGTTTATTGTCCGACGGCACTGTGTTACCCCTTGGCAGCATTATCAGAAAGCACAGGATTAGATGTTCACTGCTACACAGACGGTACATGACTTTCCATTTCTGTATCACCAGAGGATTTTAGCTCTATTGATAAATTATTTGACTGTATTAGTGATTTAAATACTTGGATGGCTCACAACTTCCTCCAGCTAAATCAAGACAAGACCAAGGTACTTATTGTTGGAGTCAAAGCATAGACAGAGAATCTGGCCGCACATTTTAATTCACGGGTAATAAAGATAAAACACCAGGTAATGCTCTCCTGTCTGGTCTACCAAAGAAAGCCAATGGTCAACTGCAAAACATACAGAATGCTGCAGCACGGGTACGGACCAAGACCAGATGGAGACCAGACATTACATCGGTCTTAAGGTCTCTGTAGTTTTAGAATACATTTTAAGATTCTTCTATTGGTTTTTAAATAAATTCACGATTGTGCACCCCAATACATGTCAGATATGCTTTTAAGTTATGTACCCAGTAGGTCCCTCAGGTCCTCTGGCACTGGCCTTTTAACTATCCCAAAGCTTAGGACTAAGACATGGAGAGGCAGCCTCTAGTTATTGTGCTGTATAAATTAATCTGGATTTGATTTGATTCTTATGCCCCCCCCCCCCCCCCAACAACAAAAAAAACACACATACACTGCCTTAAGTAACGTGGGCAACCCTGCCTGCATACAGTATTGAACTCAGTAGGTTGTACAAATGTAGACATGACACCATGGCTTTACCCTCAGGACGTTTATGCGACTGATAAAGTCAGTCATCTAGCACACATGTTTGAATGCTGGGAGGAAATCAACCAGAAATCAACCAAATCAACCTACATGCTGTATTCGTTACAATAGAACGGTTGATCTGAATAGTGGAATTAGCTGAATTACCGTGAACAGATCTTGATGAGATCAATGGATGATTCCAGTTCTAAGAAATATCTTCCACCACCTTCAGCCTTTATCTCTGACAAAGTAGTTTCACATGGAAGGTGCTTTGTCTTTCTAGGGCATCTAAGACATTGTTTGGTCTTTGATGTAG